>NC_133532.1:30928517-31138517 GCF_048544455.1 Silene latifolia
ATTTTAATTTATGTAATTTTGAATTATGTAATTTTACTTAGTATGGCCTTAGATTTTAATTGGTATTTCCCGAAATGTATGGGAATATCGATTCGGTTGTAATTTTTATTGTGATCTCGTATCACCGTTTTGTAATTTAATAGATTTATTTTATTTTAGTTACAAATGTATAATAGGAAATTATGTAATTTGTTGTGTAATTTAATTTATCTCGGAATTCCCAAAGACGGATTTCTTCAAGAATGGCGATACATAAAGACGGTGTTACCTCGAGATGCGTGCCACAACCGAAGTTCAAGGGACCAATGGAGTTGGTTTCCGAATATGTAATAGTTAAATAGTTTTTCTATTTTTAGGAAAGGCCATACTAGGATTTATTTATTTTTATGCTTGCATTTTATTTTATGTCACATGCATCGCTAAATCGCCATAACTAAAACATGCATCTTTTCATTGAGTTTATCGACCATGTCAATTAGAATTATCGTAGTTCACCGCTTTAGTTCACTTAAAACGTGATAGATAATAAATTGACATGACCTCTCGCTAAAACAATTAATTGAGACATAGCCTTACCAAATAGTAGAAACCATGAAAACCTATTTCGCGAGGGAGTGCACTCGGCCCTACCGGGGTACAAACCTTGTTACGTAGGGGAAGTGGGTGATGAATGTTAATCCACCGAGTTCATATTGATGAAGGTTTCATCGGCCATACCGTGCCTAAGTTGATGTGGATTTGGATCATGGACACATTTATTCGAAATTTGGATTGAGCTCAACGGAAGTATTCGCGACCGTAGTTGCATGTGTTCCGGGCTATAGATAAATATTAGAGTAATTTTATCGACCAAGAGTTCTAAAAGTAGAATCGATTAAAACGTTAATCCACCGAGTTATATTGATAAGGGTTTCATCGGCCATACCGTGCCCAAGTTAATATGAATTTGGATCTTGGAATCATTTATTATAGTTGGGTAGAGGTCACTATATAAATGTTCATATCTTGTTAATTTGCAAGTATGATTCAAAAGACAAGTGTTAATATTTCCTTTTCCTCCATATTTGTAGTTCTTTACAATGAATCCAACAAATGCTACCGCACCGATAACTATTGAGTCATATCACAATGTTTTTGACGACGTATGCTCCAACAATGATTTCGATACTACTAGAGAACTTCATTTCGGGATAGGTTCGGATGGAAACCTTAACTTCATCACTTCTTCTAAACCACCTACTACTACTACTAGACCTCGTGTGCGTCCGTCTCAGGAAGACTACCTCATACAATCTATCGGGTCTTTGTCTCTGGAAGATAAAGATGCCAAAGCTAGTGGGAGCTCAAGCAATCAAGCTCTTGCTTCTAAGGGCAAAAGGTTCAAGAAGAAAGGAAGGAAAATCAAAAACTTCAAGCAAGTTAATGATGAGTGCCATTATTGCTATGGCATGGGACATTGGCTTAGGAATTGTCCCGTATATTTGCGAAATATAAGGGAAGGACTCATTACTCCAAAAGGGTTTAAGAGATGTGGAGAAGCTTAGCAAGGGAGATGTGGATCTACGCCTTGGAAATAGAGCTCGGGTAGCGGCCGAATCCAAGGGAACTTATGTTTTAGCTTTGCCAAATGGATTTGAGTTGTATTTGCATAATTGTTTTTATGTGCCTACACTCTCTAAAAACATTATTTCAATCGCCATGCTAGACATGGACGGTTTTTGTTTTGTCATTAAGAACAATCGTTGTACTATTTCTAGGAACGACTTGGTTATAGGCCAAGCTTCCTCTATCAATGGCATTTACATTTTAGAGACCTCAAATCCGACTAATGATATTTATAACATTCAATCAAAGAAACTCAAAAGAAGTGACCCAAGTGAAGCGTTCATTTGGCATTGTCGATTAGGTCACATAAACGAGAATCGCATCAAAAGATTAATTTCAACTAATGTGATTACACCATTTGATTATCAATCATTTGGTACATGCGAATATTGCCTACTTGGCAAAATGATTCGTAATCCTTTTAGTGGTAAAGGGACACGAGCTAGTGAGCTATTGGGACTCATACACACCGATGTGTGTGGACCAATGAGTATCACCGCTCGTGGTAATTATGACTACTTTATAACCTTCACCGACGACTTAAGTAGACATGGGCATGTCTATTTAATGAAACATAAGAGTGAAGCGTTTGAGAAATTCAAGGAATTTCAAAACAAAGTAGAGAACCAATTGAACAAAAAGGTAAAAGCACTACGTTCCGATCGTGGTGGTGAATACCTTAGCCTTGAATTTGATTCACACTTGAAAGATTATGGTATTATATCACAACTTTCTCCACCCGGAACACCACAACTCAATGGTGTTGCCGAAAGGAGGAATCGAACCCTACTTGATATGGTTCGATCCATGATGAGTCAAACCGAGTTACCGAACTCGTTTTGGGGATTTGCGATTCAAACCGCAATTAGATCTTTGAACAATAGTCCCACTAAATCCACCGAAAAGACTCTATATGAGATGTGGACGGGAAAGGTTCCCAATATATCCTATATGAGGATTTGGGGATGTGATGCTTACGTCAAGACTAAACCCGACAATAAGCTTGCCCCAAGATCCGAAAAAATGCACCTTTGTAGGTTACCCCTCGCATTGTCGAGGATACTACTTCTACAAACCTCAAGAAAACAAAGTGTTTGTGTCTAGCGAGGCTGTCTTCTTAGAAAGTCAATTCATTTCTAAGAGACAGAGTGGGAGAAATTTTGAACTTGACGAAGTTCAAGAGCCATAAACCGAGGAAGAGACGCAAGAAGATGTTCCTTCGTCGTCTAACGCGGTTGTACCTCCTCCACTAAGAAGGACGGGCCGAGTAATTCGCCATCCCGATCGATATCTGGGACTTATCCAGGAAGATGGAACACTCGATGTATTGCTTATGGAAAGTGACGAGCCCGCCACCTACAAGGCCGCAATCTCTAGTCCAAATTCCTCCTTATGGCTTGAAGCCATGAAGTCCGAAATGGATTCTATGCATGAAAACCAAGTTTGGGACTTGGTAGATTTGCCTAAAGGGGCAAGACCCCTCCATTGCAAATGGATATTCAAGGTCAAGAATGGCATAGAAGGACATGACGATGTCTACAAAGCTAGGCTAGTGGCAAAAGGATTTACCCAAGTCCAAGGTCTCCATTATGATGAGACCTTCGCCCCCGTAGCCATGCTAAGATCCATACGGATTTTGTTAGCGATTGCCGCATTTCATGACTATGAAATATGGCAAATGGATGTCAAAACCGCTTTTCTAAATGGGCATTTAGAAGAGGAGGTGTACATGATACAACCCGAAGGTTTTGTTGATTCTAAAAATCCTAACAAAGTGTGCAAGCTTAAGAGATCTATTTATGGTCTTAAGCAAGAATCTAGAAGTTGGAATCATCGATTCAATCATGTTATAAAGGAAAATGGTTTCACTCGAAGTGTTGAGGAACCATGTTTATACATGAAATTCAGTGGGAGCAATGTTGTGTTCCTAATCTTGTATGTCGATGACATACTACTCATTGGAAATGATATTCCAATGTTTTCTTCTGTTAAGAAGTGGTTAGGTAACCACTTCCAAATGAAGGATTTAGGAGAGGCACAACGCATATTAGGTATCCGGATCTATAGAGATAGATCCAAGAGGATATTGGCACTAAGTCAAGAGTCTTATGTTGATAAGATTCTTCGACGGTTCAGCATGGACAAATCCAAAAGGGGTTTGGTACCTATGGTAACCGGGACGATATTGAGCAAGACTCAATGTCCCTCCGAACCCCATGATGTTGAACGTATGAAGTTGATCCCTTATGCTTCATTTGTTGGATAAATCATGTATGCCATGATATGCACACGTCGATGTCTCGTATGCCTTGAGCATGACGAGTAGATATCAAGGAAATCCAGGTGAGAGTCACTGGATTGCAGTCAAGAACATCCTTAAGTACTTGAGAAGAACTAAGGATTCTATCCTAGTGTTTGGAGGAGACACTGAGTTGCGTGTTAATGGATACACGGACTCAAGTTTTCAAACAGATAGAGATGACTTGAAATCACAAGTTGGTTTCGTGTTTATGCTCAATGGTGGGGCCGTAAGTTGGAGAAGCTTCAAGGAAGTCAGAATCGGATTCTACAACGGAGGTGAGTACATTGCAAAGATCGAAAGTCGCTAAGGATCTGTTTGGATCGAGGCAATTCACGGAAGGTCTAAAAGTAGTACCTACCGCCAATGATCCCATCACTCTCTATTGTGATAATAGTGGGACGATCTTCCAAGCTAAGGAGCCAAGGTCTAGTAATAGATCTAGACATGTACTTAGAAAATATCATGTAATAAGATATTTCATTGAAAGAAAGGAAATTGCGATTTGTAAGGTTGGGACGGATGACAACATAGCCGATCCGCTCACCAAGCCTTTATCGCAGGCTAAGCATGATGGACATGTTACGTCCATGGGACTTAAACGTGTACCAAGTTTTTGTTAGATTTTGAAATGAAATAAAAGTGTCGTTTTTGTTCATGTTCATAATCACATTTGTCTTTCATCTTTAATTTATACATTGTTACATCCAAACGGGTTGTAGAGACAATTGAACCCCGTTAAAGTGAACACGGATTAACATAGTATTTGCCCATAGTCACTTGTATGAGGTGACGTCTCGAAGTGACTAGAGTGTGAGGCGATTGATGGCAAGCTCAAGTGCCATAGAGTCATGTGAGATGACTAGTCGATCACATAGGCAGACTGTTAGGAACATTTTGTCGGGCCTTATGACCGCTTATAGAGTTCTGGCAAATTTATATAGCCTGGTCGTGGCGAGAGCTACTATAGTATTCAAATGAGTCGATTCTTTTGACTAAAGACTATTCGCCTAAGATGGAACAGTTTAAGATTAACTTTGATTTGTGTTACTACGACCATCGTAAATGGGGTCAAATGGGCATATTTTGGGTTATGATGGCTGTGGCTAGTCGAAGGGAATGAGTGCGATAGGAATTGTCCACCCCTAGTCAGGGTTATAACAATATCTCAGGGCCACTCGAGGAGTAATAAACTGGAAATGCGTGGCCACGCTCATAAAGTATCTATGATAGATAACTCTGGTCAATCAGTTATTCTCCAGATCGAGGAAACCACTCTCGATATGATCACTTGCAAGTACGACCTGAAAGACACCTTGCATTGAGTGGGAGATAGTAATAGGACAAGAGAATTGGTGACGCACACTTGTCGAGGACAAGTGGGAGATTGTTGGGAAATGTGTCCTCAACAATAGTGCGATCACATGATTTAAATATCATTATTAAATCTCATTTTAAAGAATACAATTGGGAAGTATTTTTACTGTCAACTGGTCAATATATATCGGTAATGATTGGCTGACTAGAGTTTGACATTAGTGTCGTGTGACGGTGGTGATCAATTAACCCCCTAGGTCATACCTATAGGGCAACACTCTTAATTGATCATTTAATCAATCGTATAATGTTACGAGTTAATTAAATTACTTGAAAAATTGACGGGCGATTTTGGAAGTAAAATTTACGTATCAAATTGAAATGTGATTAAATGAGATACGGTCTGAGTAATCGAATTGTATCATTACTCGGATGAAATTATTGTTTAAAGAAACAATTGGATTTGAATGAATTATTATAAATATGATTTATAAATTGGTAAAATATTTTGGCACAAGTAATTGTGAATTACTAAGTCGATTTTGTATATGATGTATTTTTATTAATACGTTGATTTTTAATATGTTAAAAATACATAACAAATTTATGTTACATATGACATGTGACATATTTACATTTGACAAAAATAAAATGGATTTCATGTCATCCATTTGGGCCGAAATATTGGGTGGAATTAACATATATAATATGTTGATTAAAGTTAATGGAAAGCATAATGATGATTAACCTAATACTAGCCATACACCCTACACATTCTTGTAAAGAACAAATTGTGCATGCATTGGCCTTTTATCCCCCTCCTACCCGGTTCTACCTAGAAAAGAACAAGGGGTTCTTTTGCTTAAATAATTATCATTCACCATATGAATGGGTGTGTGATAATTATTATTCATTCACTTCATAAAAATTATTTTAGAGAGACAAAAATAATATTCTTCCTCTCCTCTTCTCCTACCCGGTTTTAGGAGCCAAAACCAAACATTTTTGGTTCAATTTTTCTTCAAAATTAATATTGTACTAGTTCATATAATATTAATTTTATTAAGAGTTAGCTTTGGGTATAATTCCTAAGGAGAGATCCTACACTTGGATCTTGTTTCTTCCATTAAAGGAAAGCTCAAGAACAAAAGAAAAGGAGATTTCTTTTGTGCCCATTTAAACCGAAATACCCATTGTAAGAACATGATTTCTCCTCTATTTTATCATTTGTTTGCATGCATAAAATCCATGTTTAATTTTATGACAAATTAATTTATAACATATATGAGTATGTTAATGTATAAAGATCTACATTTCCTTCAGTCTCAACTAAAATGTAGCGGAGGCAGTCGAGTATCGAATCCACAGGGATGTAATGTAATTATCAGCTGTCTAATTCTAGTCCTAAAGTAACAATTGGGGGGTTTTGTTTGAATTGGTTTCTAAACTACGAGAATTAAAGAAAAGAGAAATAAAGTAGAGAGCAGTAAAAGCAGGAAAATCGGTTTAAACTATCAAGAAGAGAGGGACATGTCGGGAATTCGGTTCACTACGGTAGTCCAGTGACTCAGTTGTAAATGATTTAGACGAACTAATGTGAGACGGATGTTGAAAGGTCCTTTCGGTCCACTTTCTATCCTAAATTACCACTAACTTAACTTTCATCCTCATTAGGGTAGTCTACTGTTTATAGCAGGTCTATTTAGTCCAATCTTTCGATCCATGATTAATTTTAGCCAGATTAAAGGGTGACATAGAAGCGTGCACTCAACTAAGTGGAATAAATACAATTAAATTGCTATAGTGACAGAGTCTCGTAATTAATTCGTCTAATTTATTCACTACATCGTCACATTTCTACCGCAGATCCCCTAATCCCAACATGAAACGGGTTTAGCTACTCATATCGCTAATTAAACTAACAGCAATTAATTTTCCAGCAGTAAACATAATGAAATAACCAATAAATTGCATAAAACGAAATTAGGGCAAAAGGAATAATGAGACAAACGAGAAATTAAAGCAACAAAAGATTAATTATTATTAAGAGGGAGAAAGGAATTACAATCCAAGCGAATCCGGCGTAAAGAACACAAAACCCGAGTGAAAATAATCCAAAAACAAGGTTACAGTGAATGATGAAAAGCAACGTAACAAGTTTAACAGTAGAGAGTTTGATAGTATGAAAGGATATCCTAATTAACCTAGTAAAGCGTGCTTAAATAGCAAACAAAATAAGTTTTAGCGAAATAAATAACTCACGGGCTGTTTAAGGCCCAGAACCAACGAAACCACTCGATCGAGTGGATTAAAACCACTCGATCGACCAACTCTTCAGCAAAATCCACTAGATCGACCAAATAGTTACACGATCGAGTGAATTGTCTTTCATCAACTTAAGGATCGAGTACAAATGTACTCGATCGACCATCTAGGGGTGTAGAAACCACTCGATCGAGTGGAAAAACTGCTCGATCGAGTGACTTGACTTCATTTCATCTCACATCCTCGCCTGAATGCCTTGTAATGCGTGCCACGACGCTTCCAAATGCAGTATCTCACTCTGGAACAATCCCGTCTCCTCTAAATGCATGCAAAAAGGACGAAAAAGGGTACGATTCCACTACTTTCGCGTTCATTTCTACAAAATGGACAAAACGAACCAAAGTAGCCAATTCGGGGCAAAATACCATAAAAATAGTATGAAAATGCATAGAAATACGTGCTGAAATAGGCTAAAAAGGCTATACATTAGGCACGTATCAGCAACCTATCAAAAATAAACCTAACCGGCCTAAACTTATGCAGAAGAGGTAAGCAGGGTATCGTATCCGCATGGAGGTGGTCACTATCTACTTGTTATCTAGTATAATTACCCAATTAATTTAACTTAAAAAAAATAAGATTTTATTAGAAAGGTTAAAAGATCAAAGAATTCCATAGCTCTTATTTGTTTTATTCATACATCCCATAATTTCACCTCCTTATTAACCATTGTTTACCTAATTTCTATCTACTTCCGATTTAGCCAACTCCTTAATCCCCACCGCAATTCTTTTTTCATTGTTTAGCCCTAATTACCTCTGCCTCGCCTTACTTTCATTAATAGGCATGGAATAAAGCCAAATTATTTGATCATTGTCAATATTATCTAACAATACTACAATACAATATTCAAGCACTCATATTCACTATGTTCACAATTTTAACGTCCTTTACAAAGTAATTGTCCAATCCTTTTAATTGTTGCTCGCATTCGGATGCTATTGTGCCCATACTTCCGTCTATACAATCATCTATCTAGCTGATCTCGTTGACCTTTCAAAGTGTTTTAAGGGATTCTAATTTGGTCTTTGTGATTAAAGGTAACACGATTCTACCGATCCTAATACTCTTATTATTGTTCGAGGTTATATGTTATATTTCTCTTAATTGATTTGTTTGGGTTATTGTACTGAAAGTAAAGTGGAGTTATTTATTTTTATTGATTATGCTTATTATATTATTAAATATTGTATTTTATATTTAGCGAGATTTTGGGTTTGGTAGGATGGGTTATGAATGGATGTTAAGGCTTGATCGTTAAACATGAAATTGATTTGACAAAGTGAACATTAAAGGTGCCTATTGGTATAAAGGAATATAGATGGTTTCTTGGTTACAAAGGAAAAGATGTGTACGTGTATGTCTGATATGGAGGCAACAATGATGATGCACTAAGTCCAGGAGTTTGTTTCCGTGGGTTAGCTAGTTGAATTATTAAATGTTTTAGTCGAAGCCGAGACATGCATTCTAAGAAAAATTTGATTTGGATGGTTGGTACTGTATTTTATTTATCGTTTCCTTTGACCTTGGTAAGTGGGTGAGTAGCTTAGAGTTTTATACTTTAATTGTTGAGCACGGTTCATTGAACCTTTGATAATATCGATATTGAAATTGAGATGGAAATTGGTTACTAGTATTGAGTTATGAGTTATGGGGGCCTTTGAGTCGAGTTATGTTTACGGTCCAGTGCGACCATGGTTATTGAGTTATTTGAGTTTGAAATCGATATTGAGATGGAAATATTGTTTCGCGGTTTTTATCCCGCCAGTTCACTCACCCCTTGTCCTGGTCTTAGGTTCGACGATGTGAATATGATATCTGGTTACTTTGGAGTACTATATTATGAGACGGAGTAATGAGTGAGATGGAGATTGAGTTAATTTTGGGACGAGAGTGTCTATTATATTGTGGAGTAGCTTTGAGCTTGAGATTAGTTTATGGGGAGTGTTTTTATTATTCTCTTTGTTTATTTTTATTTTTACGTGTGTTTGTTTCCACGTCATGACCAAAAACTAATCTGCTTATATTGAGGTATTATCTGTTACTCAGCTTTCCGGCTGACGTGTTTTCTCCCTTCTGGGCTACTCGTCATGGGGGTAGTTCTTTTCTGTTTTCTGGTTTCTTTTTCAGGTCTTCCGCTGCTGGTTTAAAGAGACTTTCAAGTCAAGATTTTATTTTAATACTTTGTAAAGTTTTTGATTTCATTTGTATTATTTACTTTTAAAATGGATTTGTAATAAGAGACTTTGTATATTAATTATAATATCTCTGTATTTCGGCGAGTTTTATATGTTAAAGTTAGTTTTAATTTAGCCGAAAATCAGGGGTGTTACAATTGGTATCAGAGCGGTTTCTTTCCTGGTTAGGTGTTAAGATCGTCACATCTTGACACCGCCAATTTCACTTTTAAAAGCCTTTCTAAACTTTTGTGACACAAACTACTTTGACTTTTTAAGTTCGAGGACGAACTTTATTTTTAAGAAGGGTGGAATGTAACACCACTCAAATTTTTACTTTGTTTTTATTTTCAAATTCGAACTTCGGGGACGAAGTTTTTTTAAAGAGGGGAAGATTATAATAACCCAATTATTTTAACTTTAAAAAAAATATGATTTTATTAGAAAGGTTAAAAGATCAAAGAATTCCATAGCTCTTATTTCTTTTATTCACACATCCCATAATTTCACCTCCTTATTAACCATTGTTTACCTAATTTCTATCTACTTCCGATTTAGCCAACTCCTTCTTAATCCCCACCGCAATTCTTTTCTCATTGTTTAGCCCTAATTACCCCTGCCTCGCCTTACTTTCATTAATAGGTATGGAATAAAGCCAAATTATTTAATCATCGTCAATATTATCTAACAATACTACAATACAATATTCAAGCACTCATATTCACTATGTTCACAATTTTAACGTCCTTTACAAAGTAATTGTCCAATCCTTTTAATTGTTGCTCGCATTCGGATCCTATTGTGCCCATACTTCCGTCTATACAATCATCTATCTAGCTGATCTCGTTGACCTTTCAAAGTGTTTTAAGGGATTCTAATTTGGTCTTTGTGATTAAAGGTAACACGATTCTACCGATCCTAATACTCTTATTATTGTTCGAGGTTATATGTTATATTTCTCTTAATTGATTTGTTTGGGTTATTGTACTGAAAGTAAAGTGGAGTTATTTATTTTTATTGATTATGCTTATTATATTATTAAATATTGTATTTTATATTTAGCGAGATTTTGGGTTTGGTAGGATGGGTTATGAATGGATGTTAAGGCTTGATCGTTAAACATGAAATTGATTTGACAAAGTGAACATTAAAGGTGCCTATTGGTATAAAGGAATATAGATGGTTTCTTGGTTACAAAGGAAAAGATGTGTACGTGTATGTATGATATGGAGGCAACAACGATGATGCACTAAGTCCAGGAGTTTGTTTCCGTGGGTTAGCTAGTTGAATTATTAAGCGTTTTAGTCGAAGCCGAGACATGCATTCTATGGAAATTTGGATTTGGATGGTTGGTACTGTATTTTATTTATCGTTTCCTTTAACCTTGGTAAGTGGGTGAGTAGCTTAGAGTTTTATAGTTTAAGTGTTGAGCACGGTTCATTGAACCTTTGACAATATCGATATTGAAATTGAGATGGAAATTGGTTACTGGTATTGAGTTATGAGTTATGGGGGCCTTTGAGCCGAGTTATGTTTACGGTCCAGTGCGACCATGGTTATTGAGTTATTTGAGTTTGAAATCGATATGGAGATGGAAATATTGTTTCGCGGTTTTTATCCCGCCAGTTCACTCACCCCTTATCCTAGTCTTAGGTTCGACGATGAGAATATGATATCTAGTTACTTTGGAGTACTATATTATGAGACGGAGTAATGAGTGAGATGGAGATTGAGTTAATTTTGGGACGAGAGTGTCTATTATATTGTGGAGTAGCTTTGAGCTTGAGATTAGTTTATGGGGAGTGTTTTTATTATTCTCTTTGTTTATTTTTATTTTTACGTGTGTTTGTTTCCACGCCATGACCAAAAACTAATCTGCTTATATTGAGGTATTATCTGTTACTCAGCTTTCCGGCTGGCGTGTTTTCTCCCTTCTGGGTACTCGTCATGGAGGTAGTTCCTTTCTGTTTTCTGGTTTCTTTTTCAGGTCTTCCGCTGCTGGTTTAAAGAGATTTTCAAGTAAAGATTTTATTTTAATACTTTATAATGTTTTTGATTTCATTTGAATTATTTACTTTTAAAATGGATTTGTAATAAGAGCCTTTGTAGATTAATTATAATATCTCTGTATTTCAGCGATTTTTATATGTAAAAGTTAGTTTTGATTTAACTGAAAATCAGGGGTGTTACATCTAGTCTGTCTTCGGTCACAAAATGGGGGGTTTTGATTTAGTTGTTTTGACTAAACTGATGAACTGAAATTAAAACAATAAAAGGAACAACAATAAAAAAATAGCAAGGATGAAAGAGAGATTGATCAAATAGAGAGAAAGATGCCAGGATATCGGTTCACCATGATATTATGCAAATCAGCTAAAGGTAAGGTCAGTCGGTCTGATGTGAGAAGGGTAGTTCAAAAGTCCTTCCGGTCCGCTATCCGCCCTAGGTTCTTCCAAAATAGCTTCCGCTCTGATTAGGGTAGTCTATTGTTCATAACAGGTCTATTTATTCCAATCTTCCGATCTAGGTCTGAATTTAACCGGATTAATTAAATTAGTTGCGTGCACTCAACCAAGCAATTACTATTACATTGCTATAAAATAATTCTCGCAACAAAAACCTCCTAAGCTAATTATCGCATCATTATTTTTCTATCATGGCTCCCCTAATCCCAGCAATAAGAAACTTAGCTACTCATAATGATAAATAAAACAATAACGATTGATAAAAGGATAATAAACATGGTATAACGATGAACTAATACAAATTGCATAAACCAAATAACAAATTCTAATAACTAACAATAATTAAGGGACAAGAAATTATGTTTTGTAAAAGAGAATTAAATTGAATAAGGGAGAGTAAAGGAATTACACAATTCGAAGATGCGGAAAATGAATACAAAGCAACGTCAAACCGACTGATTAAAGAGTTCAGAAATTAATGACAATTTTCTGAATAATGAATGATTAAAAGATCCCTAAACCTAATTAACTCTCTCCTATTTATAGGAAAGATATTTTATTAACCTAAATACGTAACTTAAGATATTAATTAAATGAGTTCAAAAACTTGCGTCAGATAACAAAGTGTTCGATCGAGTACTTTGATACTCTTCGATCGAACAACTTCCAGCAGAAACCTCTCGATCGAGTATAAACACTACTCAATCGTGGAACACCAAATAGCCACTTCTCGATTGAACATAGCAGGAGTTCGATCGAGTGGTCTTCACCATCAAAAGTACTCGATCGAGGAATGAAGACAGCAAAAGCTCTCGATCGAGTTAAGTGCCACTGAATCAGCCATAGGACGTTTGATTTAGCTTCCAAGACGACTTCACGCATTCTAAGGCAATAGTATTCTCGCTCCGATTCCTTCCATCTCCTAAATGCAAGCTAAAGGGACAGTAAGCTCAATTCCGTCTTCTTTGGTACATTCATGCCAATAAGACAAAGTGAAACAAAGTATACGATTCGGGGGATATTTGTAGCATAACACTACGCAAAATACATAGAAATGCGTTCAAATAAGGCTTAAAAAGTCTATATAAATAACACGCAAAAAACTTCCCCAAACCAAACTTTTGCTTATCCCCAAGCAATCTATATGCAACTAACTAATGGAACGGAATAAAAACTCAGAGGTAGCTACAAATCGTCCACTTAAACCAATTTAATGCAAGCAAACTACCACTTATAACAAAAACGGTCAAATGCAAACGAGTTATAAGATGTTTATAATCGTCGACCTTGCAAGTCCTTTAAAAATGGACTCTCACGGGTCACTCTTCTCTCATGAAGCAAAGGGTAAGCAAGTATATGTAAGAGAAGAAAAGTATAGTCGCTCGCCTAGACTACGACAGACATAAGCATGCATGAAATCAAGTATGATAGACAATTCTAGCTATCGTACGCATACATTACAACCAAACAAGGTCCCGTCACAGCCGAGTGCTTATAAAAATATGGAAAAGTGAGGTAATGGATAAGAAGGGGCCAAACATTTTTGGATATGTGAGGGTAATAGCCAAGCTAGCTACCTAAATAAAGCCAAATGAATCAAATCCGCTTCAAGAACATAAAAAATAAGCACAAATTCCTTTGTTTGGCATAAAAACTCCCTAAACTAAAAACAAACAACTCCTCATAAGATATAATGATGCATAGGACCAAAACCGATTTTGTTCACAAACTCTTTTTCCATTTGTTTCTTTCTTTTTTCTTGGTTTTTCCTGTTTTTCCTTTTTCTTTTCATTTTATTCATTTCTCCTTCTCCAAAATACCAACTCCCGTCTTTCATAGCAAACCACATTGCCCAGAGTAAACAATATACCCCAAAAACAAACTAAACTAGCTTGACAAGGCAGGCTAAGTTTGGGATGTAGTTAAGGGTCACATGACAAATTTGGCTAAATGTGTAGTTAATGGGTAGAAATTGAAGAAAAGGGAATGTAAGCACCTCCCTGCATGTGACACCAACCACTAACCCGAATGTACGCTGGCAATAAGCAATTGAATTTCTTAGTTGTGCAAATTAATGTTATATGTTATGCAAGGAGTAACTACTCAAAATCCTACATGACCTGGTCATGAATGACACCGGTTTTAAGGCTTTAAAATCTTAGAAAATATGAGTAGGTTGCCAAAATTTCAGGTCAAGTATATCCGTTCAGCTAAATTTTATCAAAAACTCGTAGATTATGCAAAATGACTATGCTAAAATATATTTAATTTTTGCAAGACTTAAGTAAAAGGACTAAATGCAGTGCAATTTTATAATTAAAATATACTGTTCCGACTCAACCAAAATGCAAAAATAAACGTGATTTTTTTTTTTGATTTTTCTATTTTTTTTTTTCATATTTTGAATTAAAAGACAATGCAAACAGAAATGCAATAAACGTGAATGCAAAACAAATGCAAATGCAGAATCAAATTGTGCATTACCCTCCCCAAACCAAAACGAACAATGCCCTCATTGTTCTCCAGCATACACTAACAAAATAATGGGGAACGGGAAAAATACAACACAAATGCGAATTAAATGAAACAAAACTAATGGAGATAAAAAGAATGAAAAGCAAAAATACTCAAAATATATAACTTCCCCAAACCAGTCAGCAAACTAGGGAAGTGAGTAGCCATCGGCTACTCGTCAGTGAACTGGAAATGCGTGGCCACGCTCGGAAGGTATCTATGATAGATAAATCCGATCAATCAGTTATTCTCCAGATCGAGGAAACCACTCTCGATATGATCACTTGCAAGTACGACCTGAAAGACACCTTGCATTGAGTGGGAGATAGTAATAGGACAAGAGAATTGGTGACGCACACTTGTCGACGACAAGTGGGAGATTGTTGGAGTATGTGTCCTCCGACAATAATGCGATCACAACTGTTGATCATGATGATCACATGTTTAAATCTCATTATAAAGAATACAATTGGGAAGTAATATTTACTGTCAACTGATCAACATATATCGGTAATGATTGGCTGACTAGAGTTTGACATTACTGTCGTGCGACGGTGGTGATCAGTTGATCCCCTAGGTCATAACTATAGGGAAACACTCTTAATTGATCAATTAATTGATCATATAACGTTACGAGTAAATTAATTTAATTAAAATTGACGGACAATTTTGGAAGTAATATTTACGTATCTCGTTGAAATTGATTAAAATGAGATGCGGTCTGAGTAATCGAATTGTATCATTACTCAGATGAAATTATTGTTTAAGGAAACAATTAAATTTGAATGAATTATTATAAATACAAATTGTTGTGATTTATAATTGGTAAAATATTTTGGTACAAGTAATTATGAATTACTAAAGTCGATTTTTGTATATGACGTATTTTTATTAATACGTTGATTTTTAATATGCTAAAAATACATAACAATTTTATGTAACATATGACATGTGACATAAGACAAAATTGACATTTTGACAAAGATAATATGGAGTCCATATTATCTAAATGGACCGAAATTATGGGAGTATTAGGCTAATATTGTGTTGATTAAATTAGTGGTAAACACAATGATTACCTACTAATCTAGCCATGCAACCCTAATGCTCATTGTGAAGAGCAACTAGAGCATGCATTGGCTCCCTCCCATGCCCCCCTTCCACCCGGTTTTGAGAGAGGAAAAACCACTTGGTTTTTCCTCTTATTTTTACCTAATATACACAAAAATGTTTTTGTTGTATCATTCATTCTTCATTATTCTAAAATTTGAGTTTCAGAGAGATAAAAAGCTTCCTTCTTCCTCCTCCCATAAACCGAAAATATTAAGTGTCCTATAATATTTTTGAGTTAATTTTTACAAGATTAATATTGTACTAGTATTTATAATATTAATTTTAATTAAGAGTGTGCTTTGGGTATAAAGCTTTGGGAGAGATCCTATACTTGGATCTTAGTTCTTCCACTAAGGAAAGCACAAGAACAAGAGAGAAAGGTGATCTCTCTTGTGCCCATATAAACCGAATTTCCAATGTAAGATGAACATTTCTTCTTTATATTGTTCATTAGTTTGCATGCATAAGATCACCATTAATTTTATGAGTAAATTAAACTAAAACATATATGAATATGTCTAGTATAAAGATCTACTTTTCCTTCAATCGGTATCAAGAGCCATGGTTGTTTGCATGCAAATCGGTTAAAAGTTTTTTCGAGTTATAAAGATTAACATGTAAAACTTGTATAATTTGTGTTATTATGATATATCACGAAATTAATTCATGCATGTTAAAATTTCTGGTCCTAAAATGGTTTTAGGATTTTTTGGTTAATTTAAGGATTTTTATTTTTTATATTATACAATAATGGCATTAAAATATGATTTTATGAGTAAAAATGTCATTTTCGGACTAAAAATAGCGAAACTTCGAATTTTCCAGTGATTTTTGGATATGTTATCACATATTTTATTTTGAGATAACCAGTAAAGTTTCATAATTTTTGGACTTCTTATGCTCGAAAAATGGATTTTTCATTATTAAAATCGGATTTAAGTGAAAAATAGGTTAATATGAGTTAAATTTTGAATCTGGTCATAGAAATTTAGTATGTTGTCACATGCAATTTTACAAGATGTGTGTAAAATAATAGGCTATATTGAAGTCTTTATGCATGATTTATGGATTTTTGAAGAAAAATGGCATGAATAGTGACTAAATTAGTGAAAAATTAATAAAACATACTCTATGACTAAGGAAAAACATCCAATGTTGCATTTTATTATCTTTTTCAGATCTAAAATTGAAAAGTTGGTGAATATATTTTTCCCATGTTTTTATGATTATTTTGTTAAAAAACGATAAACCGCAACATTGTTTTTCCGGATAAATTTCGAATTTTTTAAACCTAAGTTTTTGAACATTATGAGTGTCATGGTATTTTTCCAGAATGTTCATGAGTTTAAATTTCAAATTTTGAATTTATTTGAAATTTTGTGATTTATTTGAAGTTTATAGCTGATTTTTATAATTTTAAGTCCATTAATGAACAAATTTTAGTAATATGAGTTAATTATGGTCAAATAATTAGTGAAGACTAAATTTTGAGTCCTAAGAGGTTAGGGTAATTAATTTATGCATAAATATGAATTTATGTAATTTTGTGATTATAAAATGTTGAAATCACGCAAATCCGTAAAAACCGAGTAATATACGATATTGGCTACTTAAAGGCGATTTTGCATAAAATTGGGCATGTTCATACATATTATAATGCTGCATTTTCTTTATGATTGTCATAATTTAATTTATGTAATTTTTGAATTATGTAATTTTTACTTAGTATGGCCTTAGTTTTTAATTGGTATTACCCGAAATGTATGGGAATATCGATTCGGTTGTAATTTATTGTGATCTCGTATCACCGTTTTGTAATTTAATAGATTTATTTTATTTTAGTTACAAATGTATAATAGGAAATTATGTAATTTGCTATGTAATTTAATTTATCTCGGAGTTCCCCAAGACGGATTTCTTCAAGATGGCGATACATAAAGACGGTGTTACCTCAAGATGCGTGCCACAACCGAAGTTCAAGGGACCAATGGAGTTGGTTTCCGAATATGTAATAGTTAAATAGTTTTTCTATTTTAGGAAGGCCATACTAGGATTTATTTATTTTTATGCTTTGCATTTTATTTATATGTCGCATGCATCGCTAAATCGCCATAACTAAAACATGCATTGTCATTTTATCGAGTTTATCGACCGTGTCAATTAAAATTATCGTAGTTCTCCGCTTTAGTTCACTTAAAACGTCATGGATAATAAATTGACATGACCTCTCGCTAAAATAATCAATTGAGACATAGCCTTACCAAATAGTAGAAACCATGAAATCCTATTTCGCGAGGGAGTGCACTCGGCCCTACCGGGGTACAAAACATGTTACGTAGGGGAAGTGGGTGATAAATGTCTATCCACCGAATTCATGTTGATAAGGGATGAATCGGCCCTACCGTGCCCGAGTTGATGTGGATTTGGATCATGGACACATTTATTCGAAATTTGGATTGAGCTCAACGGAAGTATTCGTGACCGTAGTCGCATGTGTTCCGGGCTATAGATAAACATTAGAGAAATTTTATCGACCAAGAGTTCTAAAAGTAGAATCGATTAAACGTTAATCCACCGAGTTATATTGATAAAGGATGAATCGGCCCTACCGTGCCTAAGTCGATATGAATTTGGGTCTTGGAATCATTTATCTAGTTGGGTAGAGGTCACTAAAAAAATGCATAAAACTTGTTTAAATTATAAATTTTTACGAGTATTATTATTAAAACGACATTTGTTTTACTCCTTCTATTTTGTTTTGTAGACCACTTCTTTTTCTCATAACAAATGGCAACACCAACCCCTAACGCCACGCCTCTCGCTAGTTCCTCTTGGCTCCGATCCTTCATGGATCGATGTAAACTTGAAAAGAATGGGTCAAATTTCTCCGATTGGGATGCCCAACTCAAATTGGCCGCCCAAGGTGACGACAAGCTTCGTTACCTTACCGAGGCCTCTCCACCCGAACCTACTACTAGGTCGACCGCCGCCACTAGGGAAGCATATGAGGCTTACCAAAAGGAGTCCGCCGCAATGAAAAATGTCTTGATATTTGCGATGGAGGCGGATCTCCAAAGGAGAGCCTTTAAAATGGGCAACGGTAATGAGATTTACTCCAAGCTTGTGACAATGTTTTCACAAACACCACGGATCGTCCAATATGAGGCGGCCGCGGCATTCTTTGATCTCGACTTCAAAAAGGGCCAAAAGGTTAGCCCTCATGTGCTCAAACTTATGGAGCTTGTCGAGACCTTGAAAATTCAAAAGGTTGAAATCCCCAAAGAACTCATTGTAGATATGATTCTACACTCCTTGTCCAAAGTCAAAGCGTATGTTCAATTCCGGGTGAATTTTAACATGCAAGACAAGGATGTGTCTCTTGAAGAATTGCAAAAGTTACTTGTGCAAGCCGAGAGGGACATGGGGTTAAATGTGAACCCTCCAAAGGATGTGCTTAACATAAGCACTAAGAGCAAGGGGAAGTTCAAGAAGAATATGAGGAAGGGTAAGAAGCAAGCTCCCACTTTCACCAAAGCTAAGGCTAATGATGCTAGCACTTCAAAAATCAAGAAGGGTCCTCTTGATAAATGCCATTATTGTAATGGTATGGGACATTGGAAAAGAAATTGTTCCAAATACCTTGGTGATATTAAGGCTGGAAAGATTACTCCAGTAGGTAAATGACTATCCCTTCTTTTATGTTTCTAATTAAACTATGGTATTATGATACAAAGTTGTGATAATGTATCTCCCTTTTTATTGTAAATAGGGCCTCCACCAAGCAAAGACAAAGGAAAAGAAAAGCAAGCTTAAGATACCATCAAGAAGCTAGGAATATCTTTCATGGAGCTTTGCTTTTTATTGTCTTATTTTAATTATGTTTTGGATTTTTATAACCTTAAGTTTCCGTGTTCGACATGGAAAAGTATTTTGGATAATTGGTTGTATTTTGGATAATGGTGACTTGGTTTGCAACCCAAGTCACCCGTTTTATCATTTTATCCTTTTGTTCTAAAATTCATGTTTAAATGCTTGTTCTTAGAAACATATAACTTAAAGTGATCTAATAGACAAATATAATGACGGGATTCATTATATGTCCACATGCTTAAGGCTTGTGTATGATCATTTACAAGTGATATTGAGTCTATGAACTCTCTTAAAGGAATGTCAATCACCAAGTACGCTTTCCAAATCTAAAACTAATTAGTCAACCTATGAGGTAGTTCTCCTTATACTTCAAATCATTATTTGTGTCTCATATACTATCTTTGAATCTCTAGTGTATTTATTCTAAAGATAGAGTGGGAGAAAAAATGAGGACACAACACACACCAAGATAAGTTTGTGAACTTGTGTAAATGAGATCTACGCAATGAAGAATGATTTGAATAATGATATATCTATTTATATAGTATACCCTATAGATGAGATCTATGGTCTTAAGATAACTACGTGTGAGATCTATGGTCTTAAGATAACTACGTGAGGACACCAAAAGAAAGTTTTGGAAGAAAATGACTAATGTAAAGTCTTAACAAGAGTTTTGACTAGTTTATGATAAATTTTGACCAATAGTTTCAACCTTGAGATTTACTTAAGAGCCTAAATGAATCGAAGTAACATACTAGTTATAAACAAGTTGCAAGGACTGATATACCGATATCTTCAATAGCCAAGTTTTAACCACGCAAATGTCATTATTAACCACATTATGAAAATGAAATGGTTAAACCACCTTCCGAAAAGGGTATTTCGAAGGGCGCGTTTTAGACATTATTTATATTTAAATAATGACATTGCTACACATCATTATGATATGTGTGAATTAGAGATTAAAATCTCTTTCCATAAGGTTAAGATGAGACTACTTCAAAATAGGTATTTTGAAGGGATATGATGGGTACATATATGGTTTTATCTTAAATAACTTGACAGAGCAATGAACTTCAATTCTTGAAATATCTCAATTGAGTAGTCAGTTGAGAATCCAGTGGGAGTTAGAAATTATCATGTGAAGACATGGAATTTATTGGGAGCTATCATCCTTTGAAGTTTTACAACTTATCACTCATTGAAGAATGACGAGCTAATACCTTCTTTCATAAAGAAGCATTTGAGTTTTCAATTCTGGATGAAAATGGACCATGATGAATCCAACTACATCATGAGATGTTGGATAAGTATTGTTAAATACACATCGAATCAACCAGAAACATAGGTTATTCATCTAAATGAAATGGAATTGTCATTAGCAGTCATGGTCGTTCCTTGAACCTAAATATGGTTGATGACATGATTAAAAGTTACTAATGTTTTCCGCCATTAGAATAATCATGCGCATGTCCAATGGTGAATCATATGCATAAGGGCATGATGATTCATTGGTAAGCCATAATAGAAACGTCATGAATTCTCGAGTAGAATCCGATGAGCGATTTCGGTGTTTGACGGAATGCTCTATTGTGTGTCAAGAGGTTGCACATATTATAGAAAATCCGAGCACATGCAAGGATTTATGAGAACCCTAAACCTTTTAAGCTAGAAAGAGAAATAAGAAGTTTTGGAAAGATACTTGGTTGAATAAGAAGTTGCTCCAAACTAATATTTCCTAATATACTAGGACTTGTGAGAAGTGCTAGATCAATCATCTTGACAAATTGTTGCAAGACACTGCAAAACATATACCTATTGCATTGTGTGTGAATGGAGCACTTGATCAGTACAAGTTATATCATTCACCACAAATTCGTTCGTTATGTGATAATCAACAAGGAAGTTCTTTTAGGATAAAGAACCAAAACCATGGTCAGGAACCTTGATGTGTACTTGGCAAGGTGCATGCTATGAGAGAGAACATGAATGTAAAGGAAAATGCAAGTATAAGAAGTTTGAACACATGGACACATGACATGTTAAACTTCTATTGCAATCAATAAGTGTTTACACTTACGATATGCACCACAAGGTTGTAATATGGTATTGACTACCCGAGTGTGATGTCGACATTTGTCATTTGAGTTATTATTAACTCACCTTATACATTGTTATATCCAAACGGGTTGTGGAGACAGTTGAACCCCGTTAAAGTGAACGTGGATTAACATTGTATTTGCCCATAGTTACTTACATGAGGTGACGTCTCGAAGTGACTAGAGTGTGATACGATTGATGGCAAGTTCAAGTGCCATAGAATCATGAGAGATGACTAGTCGATCACATAGGCAGACTGTTAGGAACATTTTGTCGAGCCTAATGACCGCTTATAGAGTTCTGGCAAATTTATATAGCCTGGTCGGGGCGAGAGCTGCTATAGTATTCAAATGAGTCAATTCTTTTGACTAAAGACTATTCGCCTAAGATGGCACAATTTCAGATTAACTTTGATTTGTGTTACTACGACCTTCATAAATGGGGTCAAATGGGCATATTTTGGGTTATGATGATTGTGGCTGGTCGAAGGGAATGAGTGCGATAGGAATTGTCCACCCCTAGTCAGGGTTATAACAATATCTCAGGGCCACTCGAGGAGTAATGAACTGGAAATGCATGGCAACGCTCGGAAGGTATCTGTGATAGATAAATCCGGTCAATCAGTTATTCTCCAGATCGAGGAAACCACTCTCGATATGATCACTTGCAAGTACGACCTGAAAGACACCTTGCATTGAGTGGGAGATAGTAATAGGAGAAGAGAATTGGTGACGCACACTTGTCGAGGACAAGTGGGAGATTGTTGGAATATGTGTCCTCCGACAATAATGCGATCACAACTGTTGATCATGATGATCACATGTTTAAATCTCATTATAAAGAATACAATTGGGAAGTAATATTTACTGTCAACTGATCAACATATATCGGTAATGATTGGCTGACTAGAGTTTGACATTACTGTCGTGCGACGGTGGTGATCAGTTGATCCCCTAGGTCATACCTATAGGGCAACACTCTTAATTGATCAATTAATTGATCGTATAACGTTACGAGTCAATTAATTTAATTAAAATTGACGGACAATTTTGGAAGTAATATTTACGTATCTCATTGAAATTGATTAAAATGAGATGCGGTATGAGTAATCGTATTGTATCATTACTCAGATGAAATTATTGTCTAAGGAAACAATTAAATTTGAATGAATTATTATAAATACAAATTGTTGTGATTTATATTTGGTAAGATATTTTGGTACAAGTAATTATGAATTACTAAAGTCGATTTTTGTATATGACGTATTTTTATTAATACGTTGATTTTTAATATGTTAAAAATAGATAACAATTTTATGTAACATATGACATGTGACATAAGACAAAATTGACATTTTGACAAAGATAATATGGAGTCCATATTATCTAAATGGACCGAAATTATGGGAGTATTAGGCTAATATTGTGTTGATTAAATTAGTGGTAAACATAATGATTACCTACTAATCTAGCCATGCAACCCTAATGCTCATTGTGAAGAGCAACTAGAGCATGCATTGGCTCCCTCCCATGCCCCCCTTCCACCCGGTTTTGAGAGAGGAAAAACCACTTGGTTTTTTCTCTTATTTTTACCTATTATACACAAAAATGTTTTTGTTGTATCATTCATTCTTCATTATTCTAAAATTTAAGTTTTAGAGAGATAAAAAGCTTCCTTCTTCCTCCTCCCATAAACCGAAAATATTAAGTGTCCTATAATATTTTTAAGTTAATTTTTACAAGATTAATATTGTACTATTATTTATAATATTAATTTTAATTAAGAGTGTGCTTTGGGTATAAAGCTTTGGGAGAGATCCTATACTTGGATCTTAGTTCTTCCACTAAGGAAAGCACAAGAACAAGAGAGAAAGGTGATCTCTCTTGTGCCCATATAAACCGAATTTCCAATGTAAGATGAACATTTCTTCTTTATATTGTTCATTAGTTTGCATGCATAAGATCACCATTAATTTTATGAGTAAATTAAACTAAAACATATATGAATATGTCTAGTATAAAGATCTACTTTTCTTTCAGTCAACACCTTCCTTGTCAACCACCTGAAAGGTGGGGTCCTCCTCCTCCTAGAACGACCTCTAACATTTAGCTCAGCTCTGATCCTCTCGTCTTTCTCTGCCGTGTCCTCCTCGCTCTCAGGCTGAGGGTACCCCTTCTCCGGGTACCAGTAAAAAAAAAGGGTGTGGCCAATCCGCTGTGACCGGATGACCTCGAAGCATGTGATACTCGTAAAGAGGGAATAAGGCTAGTGCCTGATCCCGCTCCATCCGAACAACCCTCCTGCACATATCTAAAAGCAAAGCATCACGATGCCCTTGGTCCATGACCTCGGGCGCCTCAAAAACAGGAGGTGGTATAAAATTAGCTAGTAATGCCGGCTGAGAGATAAAGTGTGTAGATGTAGGCGTGTGCGTGGGCGTGGGCATGGACGCGGACGCGGGTGTGAGCCTAGCCTATGTAGGTCTAGATCCCTCTCCGACTTCCCTAACAGTAGGAGAAGCCCTCTTCCACTTCCTAGAAGTGGTAGGAGAGAAGTCAATGGGGTAAGTAGCTGGAGGTGGTGGTAGTCTACCCACAATAGTCAAAGGTGAAAGACGGGGTAGAGAGGGTGAAGGTAAAGTCACGGACAGGGAAGTGCCTATCTTCCACGTCTGATGGTCCGCTGCTAACCAGTTCATTAAAAACATAACTGAAATGTCAATAACATTATCCTTGTCTATATATTTAACACCACGGGGAAAGTCAGGGAAAAGATGGCGGGCAATGCGAGTCACTAGTTCACCTGATGTTATCGTACCTGATACTTTTAACCCGATAATGTTAAAATGCTGAGCTCTCAAGTAGGCAATGTTAAAAACAAACGGGTTACCGCTATCAACGTTCAGGTACCCAGCTAAAATGGACAGCTCGGTATTATTAACATTGTTAGGCTCATGACGACCAAAAATAGTTTCCCCAAGCAGGCGGAGAAAATGGCGGGTGGGAAGTAAGTAGACGTGGGCACCACGTCGCTGACCGTAAGGAGTGTATGCAGGTGTAGCCGAAAGCTGCGGTGTGAGCTTCCTAGGAGGATCAAGGCAGTCATCACTAACTAGACCTAACCGTTCCCCAAACTGAGCTAAAGTCCAGGAAAATGTAGTGTTAAACAGAAGGGGAGTGATGCAAGTACTCCCATGGTCAGTCACATAGGCCGCAGGGTGAAATTCGAAAGAGCTAAAAAAATTCTAAGGTCAGTCCCCGATAAGTGAGCTCTCTCAAATTGGCCAATCCCGACATTCCCGTCCCGTTGAGCGGGTCAACAACGGGCGCTAAAATTCCTAGGATCTCTAGGGAAGGTCGACACATAAAATGGGTCGAGGTCATGTGACATTTCATTAAATTTCAAAAACGAGTGCGGTGGGACGAGGACAAAAATCGTACCTCCGGAAACTCAGGTAGAGATTCCGTAGAAGTGTCAGCGTTGTTTCTTGCAGGGGCCCATAGCACAGCAGCATGAAAACCCGTGCCTGTCCCGGACCGTAAACCAGCAGCGACAGTAAAAACAGTAGTAACAATAAGAGTAGTGGCAGTAACGGGTGCCGACACAGCACAGGTCGACACCGTGGGGGTAGCGGCTGTAGCAGTAACATCGGTGACAGCAGCAGTGACAGTGGTGGCAGCAGGGACTACTGTCTGAGAAGGGGTCGAAGTCGTCGCAGAAACCGTCGACATTGGCTTTTCGAATGATGAGCGTATCGTTTTACGCCCTCAAACACATTTATACCCAACTATTAGCATATCAAGCAAGTCGGGGTCGAACCCAAAGGATGGGGGGGTACTCAAATTGTTCAATCTAATTGTAGTTGCACTAAGGGTTGTCACAATTGAAAGGGTTGAAGATTCTAAAATAATGAAAGAAATAAGCAATAAATAAAAGGATGTAAACAAATGATAAAAAGCACTAGGATGTCATGGGATCATAGGGGGGTTCATGGTGGTGAGCATACAAACATTTTAACATAGTTGCAAGCAAATTATTATTGTAGTGGAATCGAGTTAGTTTACGTTTTACGATTCATAGGAAGATTTGGGTCCCGGAGCCGAGTCATCAAGACTGTACAACACCTACAAGTCGACTTACTTTCTTCCTATTCACTTCTATGCATGGTCTAACAAGACTCGAGTTAGTTTATATCTTAGAAGTCTTGTTGAATAGATAAGAGGTGAAAAATGCAAGGTTTCATAGTCTAGCATTTTATCAAGCGTAACATGTGCATAAGTTGACATTATAACAAGCAAGAAATCCTATGGAAACATATTAGATTAAGTATGAATCTACCCCCATGTTATAGTTCCCCTAATCCCCCACTAATCTTAGCTAAGAGACTACTCACTCCTCATCATGATTATTATGCTAGGAATGGTGTCAAACATCACAACACAACTAAACATGATGATTAAGGAAGATAACAAACAAGAGATTAACAGGTAAATAAAGAGGGATTAAGAGTGTTACCAACTTGGAGAGTAAACATGAACATAAATAAAGAAGAATCCTTGAATAAAGATGGAGACTTGTCACTTAATCTTCTAATACATACCCAAGAGATCCAAATGTACGCAACTTGAATTGAACAAAGGAAATGGAAGAACAATAGAAGAAACTCTTTGATTAATGGTGGAGAGTTGTCAATTCCCCAATTCAAACCCAAGAATTCTTTAAGTACAAATCTAAATCTATGATTGTTTGAGAAATAGTTGAGGAAAGATTAAATTGCAATTTGTGGAATGATTAAAGACTAATCTATTCTAATCTACTCATAATCTAATCTAATAAAGCTTAATCTCTTGATTATTACAAATAGAGTATATATAGTGGTACATCATTAGGTTAAGCATGGGCATATTAGGAAATAATAAGCTTAAGTGTCGAATAGAGCCTTGCAAGTTCTAGGAGGAGCCCCACGGCTCCCCATTGCAAAGAACATCTCCCTGCCAAACAATCCGCTCAATCTGGGCAAAATCGGAGCGTCCTGAGCTTCAACCCGAGCGGGTTGAGAATGATCCTAGCGGGTTCAAGGATAACCCGAGCGAGTTGATCTTGACCCGAGCGGGTTGAGCTGTAGAATCCTCTTTCTTGCTTTTATGCCTATGATGCCTTCATATACTTTTTATTCCTATCATCCTTGGTCATAATTCTTGCCTCCCCTTCATACTAGTCCATCCAAGATCGTCAACAAGCTTCCGAATATACAGTTGAGATTCCGCCTCATTATCTTCTTTCCTTAAAGCCATGAAAAATTGACTAGGAAAGCAAATAGGAAGCAAATGACGAATAAAATGGCTATAAAATGCTATATTAGTATGCAAAATGAGGCTTAGTTAGGGGATTAAATATGCGTAATTATGACTCACATCAAATATCCCAAATCGAACCTTTACTCGTCCCGAGTAAAGAGGTGACTAGAACTAGACCTTTATTTAAGCTATCCTAATAATAATATAACCGATGTGAGACAATTAGCAGGTCTCACTCCACCCCTTCAACTCACAACAAGACACCTATGAGGTAAGATGTCTTCTTGTAAGGCAAGGTGGGGTTTGCCAAAATAGCGATACATCCAAGCATTAAGCACACAAAACAAGTAATGGATGCATCTACAAAAGAATAGCCACTTTCCTCATCTAAGTGGCGGAAATCATCTACAAGGGAAGCAATTTAAGGGTACACACTCCATCATAGATATTGGTTCTCCTACTTACTAAGTCCAAGAGGATACAAACAAGTCACCTCCAAGTTTTGTCAAACTAGGGTACCTTTGTCCACAATCGCTAAATGTTTTCGTCAAGAGTAAACTCCTTATGGTGTTAGAAACACTGTAGGATCACGGAATTCCCCCTCTTGCCTAGACAAGAAGAAGGGTCGTCCCCTCTCTACCATGCAACAAAGTAGGATCATCAAAGGATAGAAAAGGGTTTCAAGATGCATGAGTTTCATAATGGTAGTTTGCTTTTGATTTGTCCCCCCCCCCCCCCCCCCCCCCAAATTGTTGTTGTGGGATTTGACTTTTTGAGAATATTTCTTTGCCATTTTTTTTTATGTTTGGCATTTTGATACTTGGCAAATTTTTCAATCTTTGCATTTTTGAACATTTTTCAACGTAACCCCATTTTATAACAAGGGTACTTTATTGAAGCATAAGTGTCATTTTTCTGCTCCTCTTTTCATTTGATGCAATTCGCAAACATTTGATTTCGATTTGGTACTTGAACTCAATTTGGTGATTTTTGTGCCCTATTCCCTTTTGTTGACAAAAATTGATGATAGAAGTGAAAGAACGGTTGCATGGCTTCAAAGGTCACCTTGGAATAAACGGTAGCCAAGTAGTTATCACACCACAAGGTACACTTTACAAGGCCTTAGTCCATGGGTCAAAAGATACTAGAATGACACATCCTAGGGTGTCTTGAGGGTATTCTAGAAAACAAAGTCTCAAGGACAAAAATTATCTACAAGGGCCTTATATACACTTGTTAAGCTTCCCAAATAGGCATTTTCACAAATTTTTTCTAACCATGCAAACTACATGCCATTATGCAACTAACATATATACAACTCTAATGCATATGCTTCAATCAACTATTATGCCACATAATCTAGATGCAACTCCTAACAACACATAGATACACAAACCGCAACAACAAAATACACCACATCCTCCTTGACATGTATGCCCATCCTCCTCATATGAATAATAAAAAGAAATGGAAGGGAAATAGGGATTAGAACGATCATACCAAGCGGTCTTCACATTTCATTGCCAATGCCTCAAATGTAGTGTTGTATCTATACGAGAATAGAACAAAAATACAAGTATATACAATTCTACAATACTAAATTAAAGAGCATGTTTTTTTGGTTTTTGAAATTTTCAAATTTTCATAGATTTTGTTTTTATGAAATTAAAAGACATATTTTTGAGTTTTTTTTCGAAATTTTTCAGTTTTTATGTACTTTTGGAGTATAAATTCTCATCCCCCACTTTATTTTGGACATTGTCTTCAATGTACATGTAGGAGTAGGAATGAAAAGGAAATACATGTTTTGGGATTTTTAAAGATTTTTGGAAGTTGAAGTACAAATGCAATGATATGATATGAATGAATGCATGCTATAACTAAATGCAATTCTATATGACATATATAACAAATGAATGAAATCTACACTACACTAGATAATGCATGTTCTCACCTATGATCAAACCTCCCCAAACCGATTTAAGCACTATTTCTAGTGTAGAAAAAATGAGGTCTGGTCATTAGTGACTTTACAAGAATGCAAACTTAACTATATGCAACTAACTATATGAGACATGTGAGATAAATTACAATGCAAGCTATACTATATGATTAACTATGATGTATGTTACTTCAATGTTGAACCTCCCCAAACTGATTTTAAACACTATTTCTAATGTAGGAAGAAAGGGGTTTAATCATCAGGTAACTACATAAATGCAACTATACTTCAGAGATAGGGAAAGAAAGGGTTTTTACAATTATTGTAGGAGGTGAAGATGGTAGATAGGATGCATACATAGCAATGTCACGAGCTAAATGAGAGAAAAAGGTGAATTTCAGGGTCAACCTGCTCGAGTTGAAAATAACCCACTCGGGTTCAGCCTCAACCCGCTCGAGTTGATTTTGAACCGCTCGGGTTGAAGCTCTGGGACGCGCGTTTTCCCATGAACTCGCCCAGATTCTTGGGCAGTGAAATTGTTTTCTTTTCTTGGCCTTCAATACGCACGGGTTGAGTTCGGGCCCCACGGATTTCAAGCAATTTTTGACCAAACACCTTTATAATGATAAGTAGGATATGAACAAGCCCAAATTCTCCATTTTGTTCATTTATTTACATTTTCCATCTTCTCATTTTCGTTAATTTCCTTCAAAAAGCTCAATCAAAATATGAGATCCCTCCATCAAATTTACACTAAATGCATATATACAAGTAAATGGTTATTCTGGAACTCCATCAAACCAAAGATTGTCAATAAACAATTTCATATGAGATCCCTCCATTTCATCTCTCATGAATCCAATGGACTTTAACCGACCCTCTCCGGAAGTCGACAGACTCTAAAATGTTCCCGATGACAGGTCCTTGGCTCAGACCCTTTGAGCCGCCTCGCGTCGCCATAGTCTCCAGGTTATAATCTTCGATTGACCTGAGGGCTATAATTTGACTTTCGCCTTGTCCAAGCCTCAGTCAAAGGGGGGGTTCTGTAGACACCTCATTTCTGCACCTCCCGCCAAACACTCAGTGATGCTTGGGCCGCATGTTTAGCATATGTCGCGATTTTATGACATTTTGTAAATCGGTTAATAAAAGGTAATTTGTACACTTGTGTCTACCCCTTGGTTTTAATCTAGGTGTCATTACAGGTGTTTTGGCAGTAATTAGAGTAAATTTGGAGTCCGGGTCAAAAGCCGTCTTCATTTCCTAAACCCGTCAAAACCCGAGTCAAAAAGCAATGTGCTTGTCTAGCTAAGGTTAGAATTTCATAAAATGTTATGAGTATATCTCATTTTGAGTCCCATATCACTTCTTTGGGCTAAACTTAAAGTTTACATTTCAAAATTTGCATTTCATTTAGCTAAAATGACAACCCAACATTTATGCCCATTTTAAGAGATGATAACGACTTTTTTATGTCTGACCTATTTCACATAAAGCTCTAGATCTTTCTCTTAGCTTTCCAAGGCCACCGAAATAAACTTAATCCGAGTCTTGTAAAGAAAGTTATGCCTAAACTACGAGAGGCCGTCAAATGCGTTTTCTTGCGCAGAAGAATACTTCTTGAGAAAGGACGCACCAAATGCCGCGCCCCTTCTGGGGAGCACATCTCTTACTGCGTCTTTTCTCAAGGCTTTCTTTTTGTCCAAGTGTCCGTGTTTCGACCTAAGTCGGTTGTTTCCGGATCTTTCCTTCGATATCCCTTTCCTACACCCTACCCCTCGTGATTAGTATAAATAGAGGCATTCGCCTCACATATTTTTTACGCGAGTGTCCGCCCTTCTCTTATCCCTTTACATTTTAAGACCGCACTCTTGCTTTTTGACGCCTACGTGCTTGATCAATCGACCACGTAAGCTCAGATCATTCTGAGTACCAGTCACGTTTGCATGACCGACCAATTTGACCACTACACAATCAATTAAATCCATTTGCTCTAAATCCTTTTTCAAGGGCACTTTCATATTTGTATAGATCGAGTCAAGTTACCACTAATAAACCGATTTAGTTACCACTAAAAAACGGTTCCAATTTCTTACATAGCCACCCGCGCCGCGCGCACCCGGGCAATGATTTCGAGGCTGCGGCACTTCTGCCACGGAACTCCGGCGCGAGGCCGAGGCACGTCATGGGTCGTTACCGATTTGAAAGGTTTGACAAGCCTGCATTTGTGGAGTCACCACAAAATTTATGGAAAATTGGAACCGTTTGAATACTTCGCGTCATGTCAAGAAACAAAGTAGTGACATGAACACTAAAAAATTTGTTACCCTTAACATTCTATATCTAGAATTATTCTGGTGATGCCAATGAACACGGATGTTCACAGAGATCTAGAGTAAGGGGTGAGGGTACGTATAAGGAAGCTTGTTTATTTGAACACCTAATCCCGCCCGCCTCGATAGCGGCCTCTACTAATGATCAGGGAAGTGGTTTATACTCGATATGTTGTCAATTTGTATGCATGCAATGCAACATCCAATAGGTTAATCCTAGCATGTGAGAAATAGAATAAGTCGGTGAACAAACAATTTAGCACTCAATTGGGTCGAAGTTGGAAGTTAGATTAATTACATGTCAATGCCAAATAAATAAATCATACAAGATAATAAGTGAAGTACAAACAAATAAATAAATAAGTTACAATTGATAAACTTGAATCTACATCATAAACATGCTCAAAATAATTTGAAAAGAAATTAAAATGAAGGAGATAAAAGAAAATAGAAGAAATAAGGAAATAAAAAGAAATAGGAAATAAAATAAATTAGGAAAATAAAAATAGAAAATATGAATTATATGGAAAATAGTCGAATTATGGAAAATATGTCGAATTATGATGATAATAAGAATAATAGTTGATTAAAATCCTAATTCGAAAAGCTATGACAAATTGAGAAGAGCTTAGAGGCATAAGCCAACTCAGAATAGACGCGGCAACAATTGCATCCTCTGGAAGAGGTGCATCACTTGTCGCGATTGTTCTTGAGTTGGGTTCTGACGGCGAAAGTCAAACCCGCGGGTTGTTAATGTTCTTTAGTTGATTTACATCAATTATTAGCATACGACTCAAGTAGAAGTGTTTTAATCATATTACATGCATATGGAACCGTCATAAAGCGATAAAAGACGAACAAAACATTACAAGATATGGTTACTCTACGATGTCGGAATTAATTTATATACAAAACTTTAATTAAAGATGGTTGAAAGAAAAAGAAAACAAAATATGAAAATTAAAGAGAAATATGTACAAAAGGCGAATTCGAGGGACTTGATATGGATAAATCGAGTCTCTAAAATCCGGGTTTGAATTTGTGACGAAAACCCGCAAATATTAATTATAAGTGATTTAAGCCGAAAAAGGTTGAAAAAGATTTATAAAAACTAATTTGAAAATTATTAGGTGAAATAAGGGAAAGAACGAAGAAAGAATAATAAAAGATGAAAGGAACAAAAACCCAAGGAAGGAGAAGAAGTGCAGCAACTGAAGGCAACCTCTGGAAGAGGCACAGCAGATGCGGCGGCCTTTCCAGAAGGAACATCAGTTGATGCGATTCTTCCCCACGTCATTTCTCTGCTGTTTCCATCAAAGGGTTTTAAAATGTGATTAAAAACCGGTTTTGTGCATGCATATGACATAAATTCTTACAAAACAAATATAGAAAATAAATACAGAATTAAGATGGGATTTTACACCCTCAGACTTACATATTAGCGTCGCGAGATTTAACTAAATCGGTTTTTAGTGGTAACTCGACATGATCTATGCAAATATGAAAGTGCCCTTGAAAAAGGATTTAGAACAAATTGATTTAGTGATTGTAGTGGTCAAATTGGTCGGTCATGCAAACATGACTCGTACTCAGAATAACTTGAGCTTACGTGGTCGATTGATCAAGCACATAGGCGTCGAAAGGCAATAGCGCGGTGTTAGAATGCAAAGGGAGAAGAGAAGAGCGGACACTCGCGTGAAAAATATGTGAGGCGAAGGCCTTTATTTATACTAATCACGAGGGGTAGGGTTTAGGAAGGGATACGGAAGGAAAGATCCGAAAACAACCGACTTAGGTTGAAACACGGAAACTTTGACAAAAATAAAGCCTTGAGAAAAGTCGCAGTAAGAGATGCACTCCCCAGAAGGGGTGCAACATTCGGTGCATCTTTTCTCGGGTAGTATCTTCTGCACAAGAAAACGCATTTGACAGCCTGTCGTATTTTAGGCATAACTTTCTCTAAAAGACTCGGAATAAGTTGATTTCGGTGGCCTTGGAAAGTTAAGAGAACGATCTAGAACTTTCTCCGAAATAGGTCAAACCCAAAAAAAGTCGTTATCACCTCGTAAAACGGGCCTAAATATCGGATTGTCATTTTAGGTAAATGAAATGCACATTTTGTAATGTAAACTTTAAGTTTAGCCCAAAGAAGTATTATGGGACCAAAAATGAGATATACTCATAACATTTTATGACATCCTAACCTTAGGTAGACAATGACATTGCTTTTTGACTTGGGATTTGACGGTTTTAGGAAATGAATACGGTTTTTGACCCGGACTCCAAATGTACTCTAACTACTGCTAAAACGACCGTAATGACACCTAGATGACAACCAAAGGGTAGACACAAGTATACGAGTTACCTTTTATTAACCGATTTACAAAACGTCATAAAATCGCGACATATGCTAAACATGCGGCCCAATCATCGCTGGGTGTTTGGCGGTAGGTGCAAAAACGAGGTGTCTACGGCGCCCCCAATTTGACTGAGGCTTGGACAACGCGAAAGTCAAAGTATAACCCTTAGGTCAATCGAAGATTACACCTGAAGACTATGGCGACCCGAGGCGGCTCAAGGGGTTTGAGCGAAGGACCTGTCGTCGGGAACATTTTAGATTCTGTCGACTTCCGGAGAGGTTTCTTTAAAGTCCATTGGACTACGTAAGGAAGCTCGTCAGTCATAAGAAGAAATCATACCTGAGACTTCTTTCCCGAGATGTTTCCGGAGTTGCGTATGAGCTGGGGGTAAGACCTAAAAGATATGTAAGAATTGTGCTAGGGTGTGGGGCCCTAAAGGAGAACATCGACGGGAAGGAGGCCAAATATAAGTTCAACTTAAGGTGTAACCAAGGTTTGGGTGTAGGAACTCTAAGAAAATGTGATCCTAAAGGATTATGATCCTAAGGTTAGAAGTGTATGAACTCTAGGGAAGTCGGGGTGTATGAACCTAAAAGACTGGCTTATGAACCTAAAAGGAGATGGGATCCTAAGGGTATATGAACATAAGAGACTTTTTTATGAAACCAAAAGGAGATGGGATCCTAAGGGTTAGTTTAGGAGCTATTGGGATATTAATTTTGGTTTCGGACACATGCATCCAAGCTTTCTATGGTATGGGAACTTGAAAAGGATTTATGGGTTTATGAACGTAAGGACATTTGGTATGAGGGCTTTCAGCTTTACGAACCTAAGGGAAGCTTTTTTGGGATCTAAGAATCTAGGGGTAAGAATCCTAACTTTGGGTTTACAAACCTAAGTAAGGAGGTTCTTGTTTTGGAACTTCTGGAGAACGACACATTTGTTGAACTCCGTGAGGAAACAATAATATTGAGGGTAGCAGGACGTCGGTAGAAAGTGCAAGGGAATCTGCTTGCGTCGGTCTCAAGCGAACTCTTGAAAAAACTTGAGGTTGAATCTGCTTACGTCGGTCTCAAGCGAATCGTGCTTTCCGAGAATTACGTGGGCTGTAAGCTGCAACGAACTCTCGATGGGAAACACATCGACGATTAAGAACATGGAAAAAAACATGGGCACCACTTGCGAATACAACTACGGAATATCTTGACTGCCGCTGGGGAGAATGAAGACTTGGGCGAAGCCCCCAATTGGAGCGAGCAATGCTTCTTATACTCACCTGCATGGTTAGTTGCCACACAAAAAATCTAACAGAAAAAATAGCACATGAGGAAACAGTTAGTATGTGAACCTTGAATGAGGAAGGAAACACACAAGTTTTGAAAGCTCTTTTCTTCATGAAATTTGTTGCTTGTAATGCGTTATGCATATCCAATGGGCTTTAGATGCATCACTTGACACGACATCAACTCACTAGGATGCAAGACGATAGACTGGTGCAATGCTGACTTCGATTTAACGCGACACAGGGATGAATTTGACAGACTTTGCTTAAGTATACGCAACCCCTAGCCAAGTGTGGGTGACAATGCTTATAAGTTCCAAAGGTAGAGGAATTGCAAGAATGATGACGGCATATAAAGGCAAGGCATGAGCCATGGATCAGCTGTCTACTTTGGACATCTTTTGACATCATCTTGCGTAACGAGACTCCTCTTCAGTCACGATAACTTTAAGAATCGATCTAAGACCTTGTCATTGTCCGGACCAAGCACTAGTTTGACTTAAAATAAGAGAGGAAAAAAGGAAGGGTGGCATCTCGGAAGGGAAGCCCCCAGGATGAGTAGATGACTCTGGAATTTGGTAAAAAGGAGACTGGGCCACAAAAAGGAGCCCCCCGTAAAGAGGTATAAATGGAAATTGTGGTTGGAAGTTGAAATTGAGGTTGAAAATTGATGTTTGAGGTGGTTGATAATTGAGGTTGAAAGTTAAAAGTGGGGATGGTTGATAATTGAGGTTGAAAGTTAATAATCGGGATGGTTGTGTCCTTGAGGACTGCTTACGTATTCACATGAAGTGAAATCACACCAGATCGTAGTTCTAAGTGTGTGCCTAAGATTTGTTGTCAGAGCGTGCATGGGTCAGAAGAGTATATTCCTTTGGTGACTCGAAGAATTGATTTGAGATAATTCACACTGATCATAGACCAAAGAGGTATAACTAATTTTGTAAAAACTTTCCTTGTCATGTGAGCGCACTCGAAAGTGGACCCTAAGGATGGATATGGATTCGTCCCGTCCTAGGTAGCAAAGTATCTGAAGACTCCGTATCTAGGTCAAGGTGAAACTGGATTGGATTTTTGGAACATGAGGCTCGGAAATAAGAGGCTTTGATGAGCAAATCTCTGGAGCTTTGATTTTGTGGAGTTGAGGCTCGATGGGATTATGGCTTCTAATATGGCTTGGAAATGGAGTCTCTTGGCCTGATGTAGCTTAAGCACATAAAGGTAGGTTAATTGATGCGGGATCAAGTTTCCATATCTTGGCCCTAAAGGATGGGTATACTTGACGAGCTTGAGAGGATTCTCAAAATTCCTAACTATCTCCCTATAATGGTCTTGAGAAGGACTTAGGGCGTGTGATGGGCTTACTGAGGTTGCTAGTTGACCATCTTCATCGATGTCCTTGATTCAATATAGACTTCAACAGTATTCCGTTCAGCATTTGATTTCATACTCGTTCTTGATTCAGACTCAGATTCTTGGTCTAGAATATATCTCGGCTTTTTGCTCAGATTCTTGATTCAGGTTTTTGAAGATAACTTTGACTTTGGATATTGACATTGACTTTCTTGATTGAGCTTTCTTCTTTTGACTATTTTGTCTTGGATTACGGGCATAACTACAGCCTTGGATATTGACACCAGTTTCTCTTGATTGAGCCTTTGTCTTTGATCATGGCTCGTATCGTCTTGGATTTGCTTGCATAACTTCGACCTTAAGCCTTGGAATTTCATCATGGCTCGTATTGTCTTGCATCTGCTTGCTACCATGGATCTGGGTCAGACTAGTGATGCGTGTCATTTATATGATGTTTTACACCCTATTTTACACGCATTTCAGAGCTCAATTGAGTAGTTTATGCTACTATTTCCCTTGTTTCGTGTATTTCTTCCTTTTCTTGTGATTTTGTAGGAATATGAAGATTTCAGCGGAGAATAAGCCGAATCCGTCCCTAAGTACTTAGCATTGCATTTGACATGGAGTATTGACTCGAGGAATGAGCTTGGTGCGCGTTTTAAGGCCTAAAGATAGCAAAAGCAAGGGTGCGTACGAGTTTAACAAGCAAAGAAGCATTTCACGATATTTCAGCCTCGTTCAGATGGCTATATCTCGAGTTCTATAGCAGATAATCGAGTGATTCCAATTGGAGGTGAAGCTTATCCTCTTAGATTTCCAACTCCGCGTAGAACGCCTGATTTGACCAAGTAACGAAGAAATGGCAGCTGTTTTAAGATCGGTGCGCGCTGCAGGAATCGTCAGAATGCAATTCTGTACAGCACCTTTGGTCGATCGACTGGGTACTATGTTCGATCGACCACTCCACGGGTCTGATGCAAAATAAAAGATCGAGAATTCCAAAGCCCATTGTGATTAGGTTTAGGAATAAAGGTTACGCAGGATTATTTCTATATAATGTATCCTTAGTTTTCAGAATAAGCATTCAGTTTTATCATCAAGTTCTACAGATACATTAGTTTAGATTATTTCCGTTAATAAAGTCTCTAGTTTCGCATTTGGTTTTTGATCTTCTCCTTTCAATTCCTTTACACGGTATTCTCTATTCCTCTATTCAGTTTACTGCTTTCCTTCGTAGTATAGAATTGCTAGGCTAGATCTCCCGAAGCCGACTATCGTTTTATGTTAATTGTTCATTTTATTAATGCAAGTATGAATTCGTTAGCTTTAATTGTTGATTTTGTTGCTTTCATTATTTCTAGTATGAGTAGCTAAGTACCCTTTGCTAAGATGTAGGGGATCTATGGCGTAGATGGCATTAGAATAGGTGACCCCGCATTAGGGCTTGGTCGATCGACTGGCTTAACTAGTCGATCGATCGAGTTTGATTGGTCGATCGATGGGATAGCTGGTCGATCGACTGACTTCGCTTCTGGTTTTGCTTTGTTTGTTTCGTTAAGTGCTTTATCTTTCAATGAGACCGAGAGGAGACTTGATAGATGCTTAAACTTGACCATCCCGTAGATCGAGAGATAGGAATGGACAATAATTAACGAATTAAAACAACTGAATTGCTAAGATCGAGAGATAACGTGATTTAGTTTGCATTAGGAATCATTAATCAAGAACGAGAGTTAGTATTAATGAGACTTAGGGATTAGTAGCATTAGGCCGAGAGGTAGTTACTATTTGACATGGACCGAGAGGACTTGTTTTCCCCATCCTTCGCGACCGTATTTCGAAGTTACCTAGGATTATTTGCCATCGCAGCTATAGTGAACCGACCGTCTTAGCATTTCTTTTATCATTGTTTACCGTTCTTATTTACCTTTATTTGTTTATTTATTTTATGTTTTTAGACTTAGTTATAATTCATATCAAACCCCCCCTCATCATTACGGTTGGTGAAATAAAAGCAACTATAATCTCCCTTCCTCCTGCGGATCGACCCTGTTACCACTAGCTTCTGTTAGTTTTAATAGGTTTTATAAATATTATTTTTGGTGCACACAACGACAGGCATCAAATTTTGGCGCCGTTGCCGGGGAGGCAGCGCTAGTTTTAGTTGTTTTTCATTTTAGTCTGTTTTTCGCCTCAAGGGAAGACTGAGTACCTTGAGGCAGTTCTTATCTTCTTCTTTAGAGTTGTTTATTTGCAGAACTTCAGGAGTGTCCACTCATGTTCCATTCTCAGGAGCAGCAGGTGCTGTTTTGTGGGAGATGCGGTGGAGTGGGACACACATCTGAAGCATGCGGGCACCCTAAGGAGAAGATGTTTGCTTTTCATCAACTTCAGGTCGACAATTCGTATAACTACGCTCCTACTTCACCGTATCAACCATATGAGCCTCCTTATGAAGCCCCACCACCATCTACTCCGTCACAGCAAGAGTTGAAAAACGAAGTTGCAGAGTTGACGAGTCTAGTGCAGCTGCTTATGGCGGAGGTACGGAAAAGCAATGCGGCGAATCAAGCCTTAATCACGGAAGCCGATATCTCAAATTGCTACATTAGACAAGAATGCGGTGAGATACCGAGTCAATTTCACTCTCGAATCGGCGTATTGAGACCGTACATGCAATGACGCCGAGGAACGGGTCCGCTCTTGATGGACCTAAGAAAGTCTTTGGAAAAGGAAAGAAGAAAAAGAGCGAGAAAAAAAGACGGACAAGGCGGCGATTCCGGTCGATCGACCGCATCACCTAGTCGATCGACCACTCCGCGATCCTCGGTGACGCCTTCCGATCTTTCTGTTCATTCGGAAAAGAAGAAGTCGATCGATCGACCGACCACACTGGTCGATCGATGATGATCTTGATGATGAGCCAATTCGTCCTCCAATGCCAGATAACTTGAGGGATTTCTTGTTTCGGGATGAGACGACTCCGAAATTATTGAGGCAAGACCCAAATGTTGATGGGTCAGTCCCGGTTCCGAAGTATGACCCGATGTCAATTAATGGTTCATATCTGAGATGGTCTGATGAAGGGTCAAGTTACAACAAAGACAAAGTAGTGGATTTTCAGCCTAAGTCCACTGATGCCGGTATAAGAGACCTAGAGGAGAGGGCAAAGCTACTTCTGACAGTCCCTTATCCAGAAAGACTAGTGCCGACCAAAGATGAGGTAACATTCGATAAATTTAAAGATGTCGTGCGTATCCTTAACGTGCAAATTCCTTTCTTAGAGCTAGTTAATCAAATACCTGCATATACGAAGTTCATGAAACAGTTGCTAGCTAAGAAGAGGTCTTTGAATGTTGTGGAGTCAGTGCATTTAACTGAAGAGCCTAGTTCGTACTTAACTCACACTGCTACTCATAAACTATCTGACCCAGGTAGTTTCTCTGTCCCCCGCAATATTGGTACCTTCTCAATCGAAAGCATTATGTGATTTAGGGGCTAGTGTCGGTGTTATGCCTTTGAGTCTAGCTAAGAAGTTGGGATTGACTAGATTTGCCATTACTGACATGATGTGCAAATGGTGACCGTTCTGCGATTCAAACGAGTAGGGGTCTTAGAGAATGTGCCTGTTCAAATTGAAAAGTTCTTTTTTCCTGTTGACTTTGTTGTTTTGGATATTCCTGAAGATGTCAACTCCCCAATTATTTTGGGAAGACCGTTTTTGCACACTGCTGGTGCAATAATTGATGTAGGGGAAAGAACTTTGAAATTTAAGGTAGGGAAGCACTCTATTATGTTTGCCCAGTCCTCTAGGAAGAAAGACCCCATGTGGCCCATGACCTGTAATATGATTTCTGAAAAGAAATCTTACTTTGTGCTTTCTGATATGCCTACTTCAGTACCTGTACCTATTCCTGTTATGACACCTCCGCCCCAGATTGGGCGCAAATTGGAGGACGATTCTCTTGTTTTGGATGTTGCAGGAACCGGTTTGGGGAAGGAAGAACCGCTCAATGCTCCAGCTGTGGAGGAGCCCATTATTCAGAGAGGCGGTTTGGGATGTCTGAGCTATGGCACTGACGAGGAGCCAGATGAGGAGCCCAAGAAGAAGGAGCCAGTCAAAATTTCGGAGTCGGATCTCGAGTGTGAGGAGCTAAAAGATGATGGCCATGCTTGGGAAGATGCAAGAGATGACCCATTGGGTATTCCAGTCGGAGTAGAGTGGAGTCCAGCTTCTGAGATGAGCACTGCGGAAGCTACTTCATGTAGGAAGAAGCCTTGGTCGGAGATTTTCCGCAGTTTTCGTTGATCTATTTTATGGCTTTTAGACTATTTATCGTTTTTCGTGTGCGCGAGACTTCGCTCTTTAATTTGGTTTGCTTAGGATTTAAAGACCTTTAGACTGTTATTTTGGGTTTTGCGCAATTTTTGGGCGCGTTATTATGTGCTTTTGCAGGTATATGGACCATATTAGCTTAAGTTATTGAGCTAATTAGAAGAAATCAGAAAGTTACAGCAGGTTTCCCAGTCGATCGACTGCTTTCCATGGTCGATCGACTGAGCTGCAGCTTCCAGGAGCTACTGTTCCTGTCCACCCTGGTCGATCGACTTGGTGATGTGGTCGATCGACCACTGTCGCTGCTGTACCTGTTCACGATCACTCCCCTGCTGTGTTTGGTCGATTTGCGGAATTAAGGGAGTTTTCTACTCCACTTTATTTTCCGTCATATATCTGATTTCTTCCATTTTCTTAATTTTGCACATAATTACCGTCCCAATTTTGCTTTCTTGGTTTTATGCGTGGTATTTTTGTCTTTTCAGGTACTTTTTGGTAGCACTGCTGGCTACTGAAACCTCCTAGCTCACGCTGGTTTGGGGAGGTTTCCTTTTCCTGCGCTTAAAGTCTTGTGAGTTTCCGATTTCCACTTCATGTCTTGTTTGTTTAATTTAGCGCAAATTCCCGTTTCTCTCTTTTTATTACATGATTTTGCACAATGAGGACATTGTGCGGTTTGGTTTGGGGAAGGGCTTTGCGTCGCATATCAATTGCTTGCATTCACGTTTACATTTTGTTTTGCATTGTTTATTTCATTTCCCTTATATATACAAAAATCCAAAAAATTGATAAATTTCAAAAAATCCCAAATAATGCATGTTTATTTTAGCATATAGGTCGAGTCGGAACGGTAGTATTTCAAGGATGATATTGCATTTGCATTTGTTTTGCCTAAGCCTTGCTAATTGACATGTTATTAGTAGAATCATATGCATAGTCTACGAGTTTTCGTTAATTTCTTGCTGGACTTGAGACTTGACTTAGAATTTTGGCAACCTACATCATATTTCTGAGATTTAGAGCCTATAACTGGTGACATCTATGACCAGTTTATTTAGGAATGTGAGTAGTACTCCTTATGAGACATGTCACATTAATATGCATAAATATGAACTTAATCTGCTTAATACCCGTATGCATTCGGTTTGTGGTTTTGCTGACACATGTGGTAGAGGTTTCCCTTTACTCATTTTACCCATGAGCCCCTCATAGCCAAATTTAGCCTTTTGTCCCTTAACTACATCCTATATTTAGCCTGCCTTTGTCAAGCTAGTAGTCTTAGTTTTTGGGAATATGTTTATTGCGGTTTGGTTATATGCTCTCATTGAGATGATGTTGGAAAAAGAATGAAGGAGGAAAAAGAATTGGAAAATGAAAGAAAGAAAAAAAAAGAGAAAAAAAAAAGAAGAAAAAATGATTCGAAAAAGAAAAAAAGTGTGCTTACTGTAGAATCCGGTCGATCGACTGCTCCTTATGGTCGATCGATCATCGAAATTTCGAGAAAAAGAAAGAAAAAATCACATGTTTCAATTATTATGATTTGGTGATTTTCACTCCCATGTTATCATCTATATTCTTTGGGGAGTTGACTTTTATGGAAGTTGCGAGATTTGTGCTTGGTAATTAGCACCGGGTTTTATTGTTGATTTTGAGCAAGAAGTTGGATGTTGTCATATGGTATTGTTTAGGTATTAGCTTGATCACCTATACCTCCACATTCCCATAAATGTTTTGCCTCTTCTTACCCATTACCTCACATATCCATATCTACCTCGGCATGTGTCATGGTCATTTGTTTGGTTGGAATGCATATGTACGGTTGTAGAGATCATTTTCATATTAGATTGCAGGCATGTTCTTATAGGTCGTAGTTAGGTGAGAGTCTTCACAAAATTACTTCTTTCTATCTTTACATATATTCACCTGTGCTTATTTGAGTGATATGAGCGACCCGTGAGAGTCCATAATGATAAGTCTCTGATTAACGGTTGACATGTTTTTAACGACTCCATAACTCGTTTGCATGACTCACCTTGCTAATTGATTGTTGATTTGTAGCATTAAATTGGTTTAGGCTTTACTTGTTGCATTTCGCTCTGAGATTGAACTCGTTCCATTAGGTTTTAGGATCGAGTCTAGTTCTTGCTTGGGGACAAGCAAGGGTTTGGTTTGAGGAAGTTTGATGCGTGTCATTTATATGATGTTTTACACCCTATTTTACACGCATTTCAGAGCTCAATTGAGTAGTTTATGCTACTATTTCCCTTGTTTCGTGTATTTCTTCCTTTTCTTGTGATTTTGTAGGAATATGAAGATTTCAGCGGAGAATAAGTCGAATCCGTCCCTAAGTACTTAGCATTGCATTTGACATGGAGTATTGACTCGAGGAATGAGCTTGGTGCGCGTTTTAAGGCCTAAAGATAGCAAAAGCAAGGGTGCGTACGAGTTTAACAAGCAAAGAAGCATTTCACGATATTTCAGCCTCGTTCAGATGGCTATATCTCGAGTTCTATAGCAGATAATCGAGTGATTCCCATTGCAGGTGAAAGCTTATCCTCTTAGCTTTCCAACTCCGTGTAGAACGCCTGATTTGACCAAGTAACGAAGAAATGGCAGCTGTTTTAAGATCGGTCGTGCTGCGGCAGAATCGTCGAATGCAATGTGCACAGCACCTTTGGTCGATCGACTGGGTACTATGGTCGATCGACCACTCCTGGTCCGACGCAAAATAAAAGATCGAGAATTCCAAAGCCCATTGTGATTAGGTTTAGGAATAAAGGTTACGCAGGATTATTTCTATATAATGTATCCTTAGTTTTCAGAATAAGCATTCAGTTTTATCATCAAGTTCTACAGATACATTAGTTTAGATTATTTCCGTTAATAAAGTCTCTAGATTCGCATTCGGTTTTTGATCTTCTCCTTTCAATTCCTTTACACGGTATTCTCTATTCCTCTATTCAGTTTACTGCTTTCCTTCGTAGTATAGAATTGCTAGGCTAGATCTCCCGAAGCCGACTATCGTTTTATGTTAATTGTTCATTTTATTAATGCAAGTATGAATTCGTTAGCTTTAATTGTTGATTTTGTTGCTTTCATTATTTCTAGTATGAGTAGCTAAGTACCCTTTGCTAAGATGTAGGGGATCTATGGCGTAGATGGCATTAGAATAGGTGACCCCGCATTAGGGCTTGGTCGATCGACTGGCTTAACTAGTCGATCGACTGAGCCGGTTGGTCGATCGACTGGGATAGCTGGTCGATCAACTGACTTCGCGTCTGGTTTTGCTTTGTTTGTTTCGTTAAGTGCTTTATCTTTCAATGAGACCGAGAGGAGACTTGATAGATGCTTAAACTTGACCATCCCGTAGATCGAGAGATAGGAATGGACAATAATTAACGAATTAAAACAACTGAATTGCTAAGATCGAGAGATAACGTGATTTAGTTTGCATTAGGAATCATTAATCAAGAACGAGAGTTAGTATTAATGAGACTTAGGGATTAGTAGCATTAGGCCGAGAGGTAGTTACTATTTGACATGGACCGAGAGGACTTGTTTTCCCTATCCTTCGCGACCGTATTTCGAAGTTACCTAGGATTATGTGCCATCGCAGCTATAGTGAACCGACCGTCTTAGCATTTCTTTTATCATTGTTTACCGTTCTTATTTACCTTTATTTGTTTATTTATTTTATGTTTTTAGACTTAGTTATAATTCATATCAAAACCCCCCTCACTGTTACAGTTGGACTGAAATAAAAGCAACTATAATCTCCCTTCCTCCCTGCGGATCGACCCTGTTACGACTAGCTTCTGTTAGTTTTAATAGGTTTTATAAATATTATTTTTGGTGCACACAACGACAGGCATCAACTAGTACCTTTGTTGTGAAACGGGTTGGTCTTTAGTAACACGGGTTGTTTATTGTGGGGAATGGACTTGTCTTCCGTTATGGATCGTTAACAAGGGAGATGGTCTGGATTCGTCCTAGAATCTCTTGAGATAAGCTCATCCTAAATTTGGTCATAGTGAGGTTTCTGTTGCCAGACATGTAGTAGGTAAGAAAATGGACACAGAGTTTCAGATCCTCTACAACTTGGAATGGAACATCGTTTAAGTGCACTCACATCGACTTGCCATGCGTTGTTCGTTTTAAAATGTCTCAAATCAATTCTTGTTGTCACAGGAAAAAGGTAAAGGAAGAGATAGGATAGAATATGTGGATTGAAAAGTGTACTTTTATTGAAAGGAATAATAAATGAATAGACTCGAGAAGACATGTGACTCATGGGACAGGCCCCAGGTTGTCACTATGAATGGAAATGGACACGAATAAAGAAACTAAAAAAATTATGGGAAACAAAGCCTAAGACTCGAACACAGACTTTGATTCGATCCTAAATCTAGACTCCTAATCATCATTGTTATCTTCGGAAAATTGTATGTTTTGAAAACCAAGATTTGAAAGGTTTGAAAAGGTCTCAGGAATGGTGTATGGTCCTCGGGATTTGAAAAGCTTCGAAAAGGGCGGTGTGCCTTTTCGGCGCGAGAGGGGTTAAAATCCGTGTCTTGACGCGGCGATTATAACGACATAAAATGGTGTTTTTGAAATGGTTGTAGGAAACCAATTTTGAAAACCGTCATTGCGATGGCCTAGAAAGGCGTGTTTTTTGAAGTGGTTTGTAAAAAACCGGGTTTTAAAGTCGTCATTACGACGGCCTAAAAAGGCGTGCTTTTTGAAATGGTTGTAGAAAACCGGGTATGAAAATCGTCATTACGATGGCCTAGAAAGACGTGCTTTTGAAGTGGTTGTAGAAACTGGGTTTTAGAATCGTCATTACGACAGCCTAGAAAGGCGTGTTGTTGAAATGGTTATAGAAAACCGGGTTTAAAAATCGTTAATACGACGGCCTAGAAAGGCGTGCTTTTGAAATGCGACGGTCGATGAAAGACCGAGGTTTGAAACGACCATTATAACGGCGCAAAAGGGTTTTTTGAAAGTTTTAAATCACACAGAAGGACTTAGGATCACATAACACATAAGCACTCATTCTTTCATTATATTATGCATAATGCTGACACGGGTTTTGTCTTAAAAGGGTGGGTTACACAGGGTTACACAGCAAGCGATCAAACCCCGATTTTCGAGAGGGATACCAATCCAAAGAAAATGTGTAAGGAGGGTGCCCTAGCCTCGTGCTCGAAGGAAATGAAAGCCCTTTGACAAAACATAAATGTGTAACCTCAACGGTATGCTTGACTCAATCGGGATTTGAAACGCGGGGATGAGAAAACTCACGCGGACGGGTCGACCCAATTGGTCGGAAAAGGTTAGGTTGTGGGCCCGGACAAGGAACCCGACTTATGACCGTAATATCAATGAATGCATTTCAACCAAGACCTCTTTCGAGTCTCACCATGTAGGGATCACAATGACACAAGTGTCATAGTTATTCCCCAGCGGTGTCGCCAATCTGTGGACATGGCCAGCTACAAGACCAGCCGATCTTTGGGCGTCTAGCGGTCTCTTTGTAAGCCACGCTTGGCGGCGTAAAAATGCTTTCGACCGGATCGTTTTAGATCGATCGGTTTCGTCTCGGCAAGGGTCTCGAAACGATGCAAGAGATGTTCGGAGTCGCCACCAAGTATTTTTGGGATGCTTGGAACCCGTTCGAATCCACTTTATACCTAGATCAATCAAGGCAAAAAGCGGTGTTTGACATAGGTACTGAAGATAAGGAATCGCCCCTCTTTAGCATCCTATCTCTAGAATGACTCTCGCACGCCTTGCATAAGGTCATCCACTATTCAATGTTTCTGAGTAAGAGGTGAACGTACATATTGGGAAGCCCTTTAATTGGACATCCAATCCCGCCCGCGGTAGCGGCCTCTACTGATCGATCTTGGCTGGTTAAATGCAAAAGTTGATAAAATGGGTAAATGCATGAATGCGCATCCACAAGTTTGAACCTAACATGTGAGCTTTCTATGTCGATTGTTTAATCCAAGTATCAAGTATTTGATGTCAAGTTAGATTTAATGATGATTTGCATGCAAGACGGAAATTAAACCTCCATTTACCGAGTTTGGTTGATGGTGCATAACATGATCCATTTGTCTTAGTAAGGCGTTTTTCAAATACAATGTAAAAGAGCAGATTTGTCGTCTGATCCGTCCTGTATTCGGGTTATCCGAAGTCGGGATCGTCGTAGACAAGTGCTGGAAGGAAATAGGGTCTGTATCAGGCAGCTTATATAGGCGCGAGACATCCGGTGATGTAAACGGGCCTGTCCTGGTTTGAAAATTGGAAAATGATTAGCCTGTTTACGCGCAGGTCAGCAGACGGTTGAAGGGACGTCTTATGACCATTAAAAGGTTTGTAAAATGGTTTGAAAAGAGGGTGTTTGAACCCATCTTGGTTTGAAAGGGTCGTTTAGACCGCTTTTGTGTTGATATGAAGAACGGGACTTGAATAATCATCATTGTTTTGACGATATTCGATGTCGGGTTCGGTTTTGCAAGCTTGACATGAATAGTTTTTGAAATGATTATGAACTAATTGTTTATGTTCATTTGTTTGTGATTAACCAATATTTATCATCATACTAGGGTTAAAATCCGACATGGTATGTGATGTGACCATTATTTGAGCATATTTAGTCCCCGAATTAGCCTGTTCCCATGCTTTTTAGTGCATATTTAGGTCATTTATTGTCTTTAGTCCTTTGTTTTGCATATTCTTTGAGGTTTTGTTCCCTTGGTGGGAAAGAAGTGCAAACCTTGCATTTTCATGGCAAAATGGAGCTAAATTGATTGAATTCAATGACCAAGCATCAAAGAGAAGACAAGACTAGAAGGCCTATGTATATACTATAGTAGATGGGCAATGATGAGAAAAGATCCTTGCATCCCCGAGGAAATCCTCAAGGATTTTATGAAGAGAAAGGAAGAAAAGAAGAAAGGAAGAAGCTGTAAGAGAATCCGGTCGATCGACTGCTCCTTATGGTCGATCGACTGCAGCCCGAGAAAAAGAAAGAAAAAATCACATGTTTCAATTATTATGATTTGGTGATTTTCACTCCCATGTTATCATCTATATTCTTTGGGGAGTTGACTTTTATGGAAGTTGCGAGATTTGTGCTTGGTAATTAGCACCGGGTTTTATTGTTGATTTTGAGCAAGAAGTTGGATGTTGTCATATGGTATTGTTTAGGTATTAGCTTGATCACCTATACCTCCACATTCCCATAAATGTTTTGCCTCTTCTTACCCATTACCTCACATATCCATATCTACCTCGGCATGTGTCATGGTCATTTGTTTGGTTGGAATGCATATGTACGGTTGTAGAGATCATTTTCATATTAGATTGCAGGCATGTTCTTATAGGTCGTAGTTAGGTGAGAGTCTTCACAAAATTACTTCTTTCTATGTTTACATATATTCACCTGTGCTTATTTGAGTGATATGAACGACCCGTGAGAGTCCATAATGATAAGTCTCTACAGTTAACGGTTCAGCATGTTTTTAACGACTCCATAACTCGTTTGCATGACTCACCTTGCTAATTGATTGTTGATTTGTAGCATTAAATTGGTTTAGGCTTTACTTGTTGCATTTCGCTCTGAGATTGAACTCGTTCCATTAGGTTTTAGGATCGAGTCTAGTTCTTGCTTGGGGACAAGCAAGGGTTTGGTTTGGGGAAGTTTGATGCGTGTCATTTATATGATGTTTTACACCCTATTTTACACGCATTTCAGAGCTCAATTGAGTAGTTTATGCTACTATTTCCCTTGTTTCGTGTATTTCTTCCTTTTCTTGTGATTTTGTAGGAATATGAAGATTTCAGCGGAGAATAAGTCGAATCCGTCCCTAAGTACTTAGCATTGCATTTGACATGGAGTATTGACTCGAGGAATGAGCTTGGTGCGCGTTTTAAGGCCTAAAGATAGCAAAAGCAAGGGTGCGTACGAGTTTAACAAGCAAAGAAGCATTTCACGATATTTCAGCCTCGTTCAGATGGCTATATCTCGAGTTCTATAGCAGATAATCGAGTGATTCCAATTGCAGGTGAAAGCTTATCCTCTTAGCTTTCCAACTCCGTGTAGAACGCCTGATTTGACCAAGTAACGAAGAAATGGCAGCTGTTTTAAGATCGGTGCGCGCTGCAGGAATCGTCAGAATGCAATTCTGTACAGCACCTTTGGTCGATCGACTGGGTACTATGGTCGATCGACCACTCCACGGGTCTGACGCAAAATAAAAGATCGAGAATTCCAAAGCCCATTGTGATTAGGTTTAGGAATAAAGGTTACGCAGGATTATTTCTATATAATGTATCCTTAGTTTTCAGAATAAGCATTCAGTTTTATCATCAAGTTCTACAGATACATTAGTTTAGATTATTTCCGTTAATAAAGTCTCTAGTTTCGCATTCGGTTTTTGATCTTCTCCTTTCAATTCCTTTACACGGTATTCTCTATTCCTCTATTCAGTTTACTGCTTTCCTTCGTAGTATAGAATTGCTAGGCTAGATCTCCCGAAGCCGACTATCGTTTTATGTTAATTGTTCATTTTATTAATGCAAGTATGAATTCCTTAGCTTTAATTGTTGATTTTGTTGCTTTCATTATTTCTAGTATGAGTAGCTAAGTACCCTTTGCTAAGATGTAGGGGATCTATGGCGTAGATGGCATTAGAATAGGTGACCCCGCATTAGGGCTTGGTCGATCGATCGGCTTAACTAGTCGATCGATCGAGCCGGTTGGTCGATCGATCGGGATAGCTGGTCGATCAACTGACTTCGCGTCTGGTTTTGCTTTGTTTGTTTCGTTAAGTGCTTTATCTTTCAATGAGACCGAGAGGAGACTTGATAGATGCTTAAACTTGACCATCCCGTAGATCGAGAGATAGGAATGGACAATAATTAACGAATTAAAACAACTGAATTGCTAAGATCGAGAGATAACGTGATTTAGTTTGCATTAGGAATCATTAATCAAGAACGAGAGTTAGTATTAATGAGACTTAGGGATTAGTAGCATTAGGCCGAGAGGTAGTTACTATTTGACATGGACCGAGAGGACTTGTTTTCCCCATCCTTCGCGACCGTATTTCGAAGTTACCTAGGATTATGTGCCATCGCAGCTATAGTGAACCGACCGTCTTAGCATTTCTTTTATCATTGTTTACCGTTCTTATTTACCTTTATTTGTTTATTTATTTTATGTTTTTAGACTTAGTTATAATTCATATCAAAACCCCCCCCTCTTTGCTTTATTACGGTTGGATTTGAAATAAAAGCAACTATAATCTCCCTTCCTCCTGCGGATCGACCTATTACGACTAGCTTCGTTAGTTTTAATAGGTTTTATAAATATTATTTTTGGTGCACACAACGACAGGCATCAACTAGTACCTTTGTTGTGAAACGGGTTGGTCTTTAGTAACACGGGTTGTTTATTGTGGGGAATGGACTTGTCTTCCGTTATGGATCGTTAACAAGGGAGATGGTCTGGATTCGTCCTAGAATCTCTTGAGATAAGCTCATCCTAAATTGGGTCATAGTGAGGTTTTACATTTGCCGGACATGTAGTAGGTAAGAAAATGGACACGAGTTTGGATCCTCTACAACTTGGAATGGAACATCGTTTAAGTGCACTCACATCGACTTGCCATGCGCTGTTCGTTTTAAAATGTCTCAAATCAATTCTTGTTGTCACAGGAAAAAGGTAAAGGAAGAGATAGGATAGAATATGTGGATTGAAAAGTGTACTTTTATTGAAAGGAATAATAAATGAATAGACTCGAGAAGACATGTGACTCATGGGACAGGCCCCAGGTTGTCACTATGAATGGAAATGGACACGAATAAAGAAACTAAAAAAATTATGGGAAACAAAGCCTAAGACTCGAACACAGACTTTGATTCGATCCTAAATCTAGACTCCTAATCATCATTGTTATCTTCGGAAAATTGTATGTTTTGAAAACCAAGATTTGAAAGGTTTGAAAAGGTCTCAGGAATGGTGTATGGTCCTCGGGATTTGAAAAGCTTCGAAAAGGGCGGTGTGCCTTTTCGGCGCGAGAGGGGTTAAAATCCGTGTCTTGACGCGGCGATTATAACGACATAAAATGGTGTTTTTGAAATGGTTGTAGGAAACCAATTTTGAAAACCGTCATTGCGATGGCCTAGAAAGGCGTGTTTTTTGAAGTGGTTTGTAAAAAACCGGGTTTTAAAGTCGTCATTACGACGGCCTAAAAAGGCGTGCTTTTTGAAATGGTTGTAGAAAACCGGGTATGAAAATCGTCATTACGATGGCCTAGAAAGACGTGCTTTTGAAGTGGTTGTAGAAACTGGGTTTTAGAATCGTCATTACGACAGCCTAGAAAGGCGTGTTGTTGAAATGGTTATAGAAAACCGGGTTTAAAAATCGTTAATACGACGGCCTAGAAAGGCGTGCTTTTGAAATGCGACGGTCGATGAAAGACCGAGGTTTGAAACGACCATTATAACGGCGCAAAAGGGTTTTTTGAAAGTTTTAAATCACACAGAAGGACTTAGGATCACATAACACATAAGCACTCATTGTTTCATTATATTATGCATAATGCTGACACGGGTTTTGTCTTAAAAGGGTGGGTTACACAGGGTTACACAGCAAGCGATCAAACCCCGATTTTCGAGAAGGATACCAATCCAAAGAAAATGTGGAAGGAGGGTGCCCTAGCCTCGTGCTCGAAGGAAATGAAAGCCCTTTGACAAAACATAAATGTGTAACCTCAACGGTATGCTTGACTCAATCGGGATTTGAAACGCGGGGATGAGAAAACTCACGCGGACGGGTCGACCCAATTGGTCGGAAAAGGTTAGGTTGTGGGCCCGGACAAGGAACCCGACTTATGACCGTAATATCAATGAATGCATTTCAACCAAGACCTCTTTCGAGTCTCACCATGTAGGGATCACAATGACACAAGTGTCCTAGTTATTCCCCAGCGGTGTCGCCAATCTGTGGACATGGCCAGCTACAAGACCAGCCGATCTTTGGGCGTCTAGCGGTCTCTTTGTAAGCCACGCTTGGCGGCGTAAAAATGCTTTCGACCGGATCGTTTTAGATCGATCGGTTTCGTCTCGGCAAGGGTCTCGAAACGATGCAAGAGATGTTCGGAGTCGCCACCAAGTATTTTTGGGATGCTTGGAACCCGTTCGAATCCACTTTATACCTAGATCAATCAAGGCAAAAAGCGGTGTTTGACATAGGTACTGAAGATAAGGAATCGCCCCTCTTTAGCATCATATCTCTAGAATGACTCTCGCACGCCTTGCATAAGGTCATCCACTATTCAATGTTTCTGAGTAAGAGGTGAACGTACATATTGGGAAGCCCTTTAATTGGACATCCAATCCCGCCCGCGGTAGCGGCCTCTACTGATCGATCTTGGCTGGTTAAATGCAAAAGTTGATAAAATGGGTAAATGCATGAATGCGCATCCACAAGTTTGAACCTAACATGTGAGCTTTCTATGTCGATTGTTTAATCCAAGTATCAAGTATTTGATGTCAAGTTAGATTTAATGATGATTTGCATACAAGACGGAAATTAAACCTCCATTTACCGAGTTTGGTTGATGGTGCATAACATGATCCATTTGTCTTAGTAAGGCGTTTTTCAAATACAATGTAAAAGAGCAGATTTGTCGTCTGATCCGTCCTGTATTCGGGTTATCCGAAGTCGGGATCGTCGTAGACAAGTGGTGGAAGGAAATAGGGTCTGTATCAGGCAGCTTATATAGGCGCGAGACATCCGGTGATGTAAACGGGCCTGTCCTGGTTTGAAAATTGGAAAATGATTAGCCTGTTTAGGCGCAGGTCAGCAGACGGTTGAAGGGACGTCTTATGACCATTAAAAGGTTTGTAAAATGGTTTGAAAAGAGGGTGTTTGAACCCATCTTGGTTTGAAAGGGTCGTTTAGACCGCTTTTGTGTTGATATGAAGAACGGGACTTGAATAATCATCATTGTTTTGACGATATTCGATGTCGGGTTCGGTTTTGCAAGCTTGACATGAATAGTTTTTGAAATGATTATGAACTAATTGTTTATGTTCATTTGTTTGTGATTAACCAATATTTATCATCATACTAGGGTTAAAATCCGACATGGTATGTGATGTGACCATTATTTGAGCATATTTAGTCCCCGAATTAGCCTGTTCCCATGCTTTTTAGTGCATATTTAGGTCATTTATTGTCTTTAGTCCTTTGTTTTGCATATTCTTTGAGGTTTTGTTCCCTTGGTAGGAAAGAAGTGCAAACCTTGCATTTTCATGGCAAAATGGAGCTAAATTGATTGAATTCAATGACCAAGCATCAAAGAGAAGACAAGACTAGAAGGCCTTTGTATATACTATAGTAGATGGGCAATGATGAGAAAAGATCCTTGCATCCCCGAGGAAATCCTCAAGGATTTTATGAAGAGAAAAGAAGAAAAGAAGAAAGGAAGAAGCTGTAAGAGAATCCGAGCGGATTGCCCACAATCCGCACGTCCAGCACATGCAATCCAAGCGTCTTCCTCAGCTGGACGCCCATCCAAAACCACCACAATCCGCCCGTCCACCCCACGAATCCGCTCGTCCAATAAGAAGACAATCCGCCCGTCCCGTGCCCTGGACGCTCGGATTGTGTGACAGCTAAATCCGTCTTCTACTTGTTCAATGAAGGATGCGCATATTTTTCTAAGACCGGCGAAAAGGAGACCGGAGAAACGCTCGTCCATAAAACACCACAATCCGCCCGTCCAGCCAATGCATCCGCTCGTCCAACAGCCAGACAATCCGCTCGTCCCGTGCCTTGGATGCTCGGATTGTGTTATAACAACTTTCCATTTTCTCCTTGTTCTATGATGGATGCGCATATCTCGGAAAGACCGGCAAAAAGGAGACTCGCATATTTTTCTGAGAGGAGCGATTCCTTAAGGACTTAATCGTCATTTAAGCCCTTAGTGAACCCTAATTTGTGTACCTAATCCCCACTATAAATACCCCATTAGTCTAATTAGAGAATCATGTTCTTCTTATCAATTCCCAGTGTAGTTTATATCATTCTAATCTCTCTTTAATCTTGTAATCAACTTTTAATCAAGTCTTAATACAAATCTCATTTCCTTAATCTCTCGTTTGTTCATCTTTTATTTTGGGTAATTGAAGATTATTTGGGTTATTATTGGGAGATTGACAACCTTCCAATCAATCATCAAGTACTTCTATTATTCTTTGCTTTATTATTGGAATCATTAGTAGGTATAATTCTCTTAATCCCTTTTTAATTATTGTTAATTATCTTCATTTATTCATCATGTCTTGCTTTGTTAATGTGATTGACAACCTTGTAAACATGCTAAACTTGATAATGAATGAGTAGTTTCCTTAACTAGGGTTAATGGGTAATTAGGGGAAACCAACATGGGGGATGAATCATGCTTAATTTAATATGTTTTCATAGTTTATTTGCTTGCTTGTTGTGATCTCAACTTATGCACGTCTTATGTTTGATGAAATGCAAGCCTGTGAATCCTTGCATTTTTTACCCATCACTTATCTTTTCAATGAGACTTGTAAGACATAAATCAACTCGAGTCTCATTAGATCATGCATATAGTTGAGTAGGGAAGATTAAGTTGACTTGTAGGTGTTGTACAAACTAATCGATTCGGCTCCGAGACCCAAACTTTCCTAGGATTGTAAGATATAAACCAACTCGATCTATCACAACAATAATTGCTTGCTTATAATTTGAGAATATGTTTGTATGATCAATTCCCATGAATCCCCTATGACCCCATGACACCCTAGTGCCTTTTATCAATTGTTTACATCCCTTTTTAATCATCTTGCTTGTTTACTTTCATTGCTATTTAGTCTAGTGATCTTCTATTCCAACCCCAAGTTGTGACACCCCTAGACACCGCTACTTACAATTGAAAATCTCACTTCAATACCCGTCCATTGGGATCCGACCTTTACTTGCCTCTTTACTAATAGTAGAGTTGTTTGTGGAGTTATAAATATTGTTTTGGTCTAGGTGCTCCTAACGACAAGTATCGAAAACTAAACCTCCAAGTGAGTCCGACCAAAAATGGCGCCGTTGCCGGGGATGGTGTTAACTTGATTTAGATTTTCTTTTTTTTCTTTTTTCTTTTTTTTTTGGGTAAAATGTGAGATATATATATAATGATATAAAATAAGGTTACAAGAGGTGAGTAAAACTCAATTAATCATCTATCACGTACAAGTCTTTCTGCCTTAACCAATCTAATTCCGTTTTGGTTAATACCTTGTAGTCCCTTCCTCGTACTCTAGCTTTAACTTCTTCAATGACCTGTTCTGCAATCCTCTCAGGCCTAACCAACATCCTTTCCATATTACTTTTGTTCCTCTGCTGCCATATATGGTAAATCACACCCCACATCAGAGCTGCTTGTATTCCTTTTTGTAATTTCGTTCCTGTCCTTTGCGTACACCATACAACCATGTCATTCACTAGGAATGTAATCTGCATTTTCTGGCTGATAGTCTGAATGACTCTTCTATTGTAGATGCAGTCACACAGAATATGTTCAAAGCATTCAGTCTCCTGCCCACAAAGCAAACACCTATCATCAATGTCCATACCATACCCAATCCGCTTGTCTCTTGTTCTCAAAGCTTCATGTGCAACTAACCATCCTGTGAACTGATGCTTAGGTATCACATGATCATTCCAAAGATTCTTATACCAGGTAACCTTTAGATTTGTGCCCTTAAGCCACTCATAGGAGTCTCTGGGAGAATACTCAGACTGAGCATTCCATTTACCAGCCGTGTAACCAGGTAGCATTTCCTCCTTAACCTTGCATATCCTTCTCCAAACCCAACTAGAGCTAGTAGGTGGTGTATAGTCCAGTCATTCCCTCCCTTTCAGATAATTCTTTTGCACCTACTTCACCCATATTGAGTCTTTCTTTACAGTTATCCAATGCACTAGTCTTCCAATCATAGCTTTGTTCATTGTTCCTTGATCTTTCAGTCCTAAACCTCCCTCTTCCTTTGGCCTGCAAACTTTATCCCAGGCTACCAATGGCACCCTCCCGTATTCTGTACTGCTCTCCCACAAGAATTTTCTACAAGTGGCTTCAATCCTGCTAATGATCCCTTTAGGGATAATGAACATTGAAGCCCAATACGAGTGTAAAGAGGATAGGGCACAAGGTTTATATCTAACCATCCTGATTTAGATTTTCTTAGATTGTTATTAGTTGTGTCTTTCTTTTCCTTGGGGAAGTAAAACTCCTCAAGGTTTGTTCTAATTATTTTCAAGTTGTTTGATATTTTGCATGTCTAGAAGATCACAAGGTAACTTGTTACCCTTTGATCATGAAATTGAAAGGACTTTGACAAACAATAGAAGACTTACTAGAGGAACTTTGAGAGGTATTGGTGAGGTCGTAGTTATTCAACCAAACACTATTGAGTTCGTCAACCCTTTTGCAAGAGAAGGTGAGGAGAACCCAACACAAAATCCAACACAAAATCAACCCACAATGCCTAAATTTTCATCACATTCCGTACCAACCGAGGAGAACCTACCCAATGGTACTCCCACACCACAACACTTAACCGGAAATTTCATTGCCAAATCCGCATTTATCCAATTAGTCGAAAGAAGCCAATTTGGGGGGATGCCTAGTGAAGACCCTCATTCTCACATGGAGACTTTTTGTGACTATTGTGATGCGATTTCTCAAACCGGTGTAACTCAAGACCAAATTCGATGGGTCTTATTTCCTTTTTCTCTAATTGGCACCGCAAAACAATGGTTGAAAGGCCTTGATAAGACTACTCTCGGAATTGACTCTTGGAATAAATTGGCTCTAGCTTTCTACAAAAAGTTCTACCCACCAGAAAAGACTAACATGCTAAGAGCTCAAATTACGGGCTTTAAGCAAAGAGGTGAAGAATCTTTGTATGAAGCTTGGGAGCGGTTCAAGGGAATTTGTCGCTCATGTCCTCATCATGGACTTAGCGAGTGGTTCTTGGTACAACAATTTTGGAATGGTCTTTATGAAGACTAAAGAAACATTCTCAACATGGGATCAAATGGTACGTTCACCGAAGTTGACGATAATCAAACTTGGAACAAGATTGAGGAAATGGCGGTTCATAATTCACAATATAGTAGACCTCGCAAGGCTACTAGAGGAGGAAAGCATGAAATGGACTCTATTACTCAATTGGGTGCTCAACTTAGTGCTCACATTGATACCATCAATTTAAAGTTCGAAAAAGCTATGGCTAGACTTGAAGAAGCCTCAAAATCACTAAAGCAACATGTTAATGCCACAAAGGCATCTTCACCAATCCCAAGTGGGATATGTGAGAATTGTGGAACTTTGGGACATGACCAAAGTGAATGTAGGGGAACAAATGAACAAGTGAATGGTTTTCAAGCATACAAGAGTGGTACCTCTTATTACAATTATTACAATGAAAACACCAAATTCCACCCAAATCTCTCATACAAAAGCCAAAATGTTCAAAACCTTCAACCAACATACACCCCACCTCCCATGAGAAACCAAAGTCAAAGACCCTTTTACAACCAAAACCAAGGTTACCAAAACCAAACTCCATACAATCAACAAAATGACCAAGGTTTTGATGTCCAAAAAGCGGTCCTCCAAATACAAAAGAATCAACAAGAGTTTTTTACTCAAATGCAAAAGGATAGTCAAGCAAAGGAAATCACCATCAACAACATTCTAGCCCACACCAAAATGTTGGAAACCCAATTGACTCAACTAGCATCCTCAAGCTCACAAAGACAAAAGGGGCAATTACCACCTCAAAGTAATCCCCCGTGACATGAAACGGTTAGTGCCATCCATTTGAGGAGTGGTACGAGGTATGAAGCACCAAAGAAGCAAGTTGAGGATGAAATTGTGGAAGCTAGTGACAAAGAAGAAGTTGTGCACAACTCCAAGGATGGAGAACCATCAAAAGAAGAATTTTCAAAGAGAAATGAAGACAAGGCCAAGGAGAAGGAACCCATTGTGATTAGACTTCCTTTTCCAAGTCGTCAAGCTAAGCCCAAATTTGATGACCAACTTGGAAAATTTATGGAAATTGTGAAGAATTTGGAAGTCTCGATTCCTTTCACGGAATTAATCAATCACGTGCCGGCCTATGCAAAGTACATGAAGGACATCCTTACGAGAAAGAAGTCGATCTAGAAGCTTGAAACTATCGCTTTCACTAAGGTGAGTAGTGCAATCCTTCAAGGGGGTTCACCTCCGAAACTTAAAGATCCGGGATGCTTTTCAATACCGTGTACCATTGGCGACACAACGATCAACAAAGCCCTATGTGATCTAGGGGCTAGTGTGAGTGTTATGCCGTATTGGGTAAGTAAAAGGTTAGGGATGTGAGAGCTTAAATGTACCAACATCACACTCCAAATGGCCGATAGATCGATAAAGACACCATTAGGGATATGGGAAGATGTTCCCGTAAGAGTTGGGAAATTTTTCATCCCGGTGGACTTTGTCATTGTTGACGTGGAAGAAGACTCCAATATTCCAATCATTCTAGGTAGACCTTTCTTGCACACCGCGGGTGCGGTGGTAGACGTGAAGTATGGAGAGCTCACTCTAGAGGTAGGAGATGAGAGCATAACTTTCAATCTTGACAAGACCATGAGAGCTCCCCGTTTAGATGAACCATGTTTTATGGTTGATCATTATAGCCGGAAGGATGAGAGGAAGAAGTCGGAATTCCAATGGAAAAAGAAAGTTGATGATGCTCCATCAAAAGAGCAAGAGAATAGCAACAAAGAGAGCTTGAAGACCTCACCCATGACAAGTGAAGATGATGGCCTCATTGGCTAAATCAAAAAAGGAGGAGAGTTGTCTCTATCAACTCAAGAGATAATTAATGATCAAGTATACGAAGTTTGCGGTCTTTGGGATGATGAGTTTGAAGGGATTTTCAGTCCCTATATTGGTAATGCTATCGATCAAGACCAACATGACGGACAACAAGTGCAAAGATCTATTGAGGATCTTTATCATGATAATGAACAAGCTTTTGACTACTTCTTCAAGGTGTTGAGTAACATCAACAACACCTTGAACATGCCCCCATGACATCTCACTAAGGATGAGAGTTTGGTGGAGTCCTCTCCAAACCACCATTTGTAAATATTTCTAACTCCCTAACTTGCATTTTAATTCTTACATTGCATTTTTGTCATTTTTGGATTTTTGTGCCTTGATCAAGATATTCATCATTTTTTAGAGAAGTGAGGGAGGGACTAATGATTTTATTGATGTGTAGTGCTTTAACTTAGTGTGGGGATAGCAATTGCCTAGGCTATTCATGCCTTTATAGTGCCCCTACAATGAAGAACACGGGATTTGAAGAATGAAAATGACACGGGTTATGTAAGTGCACAGATGGAACTGAATCCGGGTAGACCAGGAGGAATCCGAGCGGTTATGGGTAATCCGCTCGTCTTATAGGAATCCGAGCGTCTGTGGAGGAACCCGTTCGTCTAAACGAGCTGCAAAAATCAAAAATTTTGGTCTGTAAGAGAATCCGAGCGTCCCAGCTGAGAAGACGCTCGTCTGAAACTGGCCGCTCGTCTTTGTAGAAAGACGCTCGTCTTTCGCCGGTGCACATTAAGCAAAGTTCCTGTAAGAGAATCCGCTCGTCTTTAAGGAAAGCCGCTCGTCCTACATTGCAGAATCCGCTCGTCTTCTCTGAAAGACGCTCGTCTTAAGGCGAATTTTCCTGAAGCCCATTTGAGCAGAATCCGAGCGTCCCGACGGGAATCCGCTCGTCTTTCCCCCGCTGTTTTAAATTTTTCGGGTGTTTTAATACCCCTTCCCACATTCATTTCATTCATTCAAACATTCAAACACTACCCATAAACCCCAAAACCCCAAAACCCTCATCCTCTCCATCACCAAAAACAAGATTTCCTCAACCAAATTCCACAAAATCAAATTCAAACTTCCTTACAACAAGAATTAATCACTCCTTTTGCAACAATAATTGATTCAAGCACCAAAATCTTCAACCTTTGAGTCGATTTTCGAAATACAAAGCAAAATCCTTTCATCTTAAATCGATTTGGGTATAATTAGAAATTGAAGATTTTCAATCTTTTCTTGGTGTAATCAACAATGGCAAGAACAAAAGGAGCAACAAAGGCACCAAAGCAAAGACACTTTCGAAAAGGCAACAAAGCCTTCAAGCAAGGAAAGCTTCAAAGGCTATGGTGGTTTCTAATGCAAACTGTTGGAGTAGTGTCCTCCACAATGAGTGCGTTTACATATTAAATCTCGTAAAAGGAATATCAGGGATTTATTTATTTATTGTCAGCTGGTCATCGTTAATCGGTAATGATTGGTTGACTAGAGTTTGACATTACTGTCGTGTGACGGCGGTGATCAGCTGATCCCTTTAGGTCACACCTATAGGATGACGCCCAAATAGTATAAATTAATTGTTTGTATGAGATACGAGATAATTAATTCCTTGTATTATTTGACTCTTAGTTAGTCACATAAATGTATTATTTGATGACGGGTTACGAACTCGGGACAAAGAGATTTATTATTTAATTATGAGATATTTAAATAATAAATGATTAGCATATATTAATTAATTGTTAATTAATTAATTTTATACGATATGTGTATATGTTTTGAGGAAGAATCAATTAGCTATTATATTTTACAAGAGGTTGTAAAATTAGCTAAATGGGTTAATATTGACACATTGTATGTTGATAAAATAGTCTTATGATTACTTAATGGTTAAGTAGTTATTGGTAGTTAATTTGTATTATTTAAGTGTTAAATAATTAAATTAATATTTAATTATGTAAGATAATTAAATATAAGACTTATAAGCATTTGTGGGGCAAATGACGAAAACCGAAATGGACCAAATACAGTCCAATTGTTTCTGGTTTTTTAGAGGACTACATGTGTCCATGAAGTGGCAAATTCCACTTGCTTTTGTTCCCCATAATAGGCTATAAATACCCATGTTATTCCACTAAATATGGGGTTGAAAAATTGTAGGAAAAACTTGGTCTTTGTTGTTCTTCATTTGGCCGAATCCCTCCACTACCATAGACCATTTTTTTCCTTCTTATTTTTCTTCGTCATCTTATATAAAACACATATAAATACCTACTAATAATATTATCAAAGTAATAATATTAATTAGTACATCAAATATACAAAAATAAGGTTACTTCTACATTTACCTAGTTAGTATTTTTAGTAGTATTTTGGGTTAATCTTGGGTGCCACCAAAGGAGATTACCTATTTTAGTAATTGGTGTTGTTGGAGGATCATCCTTATTGCATTAAGCACAAGAACAACATCAAGGAAGGAGTCCTTGAGTTGTGCCCATTTTGCCTTATAACAATATAAGGAATTTTGTCTTAAGATGGTTTAAAACCATCTTTTATACATTTTATTTGCATGCATGTAGATTTAGACCACATTATATTAATATGTAACCTTTATATCATAATATGAGTATTAATTTGGTCTAAATAACTAACAAGTGGTATCAGAGCATTGTTAAATACATGCATGTTATCTTAAGACGATTTTAGTAATTTATGAGATAAATTAATAAAATTGATATTATGTTACTAAAATTCGTTTTATCACATAATATAGTCTTGCATGTAAATAATCTGGTCTTAGAATGATATGGGACGCAAATTTGATTTTTGTTAAATATTTCCACTTTTTATAACTTAAATTGGAATAAAATTGAGTAAAAATGCATTAAAATTAATTAAGAGTTAATTAAATTGGGTTGCATGTTAATTTTATGCATATTTATTTATAAATAACCACATGCATGTTCTATTTATGAGAAAAATAGAAACTTTAAATTAATGTGATTAATTTAGGTTGTTTATTAATTTTTTATTTGATAAAAATGGGTAAATAATGGTTATTTTGTAAATAAATATTGATTTAATTTTAGGGCTCGAAATTTCTGAATTTTTAGCTCCTGGAAATTGTTCCAAAATGTATAAAATTTTATTTTAAGTCATTTCAATTTTTTATGGTTTGATTTAGAATTAAATCGTAAAAATTATCGCTTTACCGATTAAATTGTGAAATCTTTTTAAATAAATTTTAAAAACAAAAATTTTCACTTGCATGGCATTTTTGGTGTAAGACCAGAATGTTCATGGTTTTGAAATTTATTTTTCCAAGAATTTTTATATTAAATGGAATTTTTGTATGATAAGTGTGAATTGTTATATCATTTTTTGTCACAATTGTGTTTTAATTCCCATATAAATTCAAGATAATTGTTGAGAATAATTATTTTGATATTAGACCAGATTAGTATGATGAGTAAGTCTTAAAATTGTTTTAAGAATTGATTATGAATTTTTATTGGTAAAAATTCCGTCAAGGCAAGCTCAAATGATCGTTGTTGGTAAGTTAGACGATTTGGCATGTCATTTCCATAATGCATTTTATTATTCATTTAGATGAATGGTTTTTAGAATTATAATTATGTAATTTTTGCTAATATGGTCATAGGTAGAAGTTGGTATTTCCCGAAATGTAAGGGAATATCGACGTGTTTTGTAATTAATTGCGATTTCGTATCGCCTAATTTTTAATTAATTAATAGTTTTTATTTTAATTTTATTACAAATTGTATAATAGGTTAGTAATTAGATGAAGCATCTAAAGACGGAGTTTTCATGAAGACGATGTTTTCGGAAAGGCGTTCCGAAATTCTAAAGAAGGAGGCCTATTTATGAAGACTCAAGGGACCAAGGAGTTGGTTTCCGAAGTGTAATAATTTTATTTAATTAGAATAACTAGGTGGCCATATTAGGACTTGTTTGTTTTAATTCTTTTATGAATTCATGACAAATCATCACTACATGTTTTCTTTTTGTTGTTATCAATTTAATCGTCTAGCATTCACTGGTTTTGTTCACTTAAAAGTGATAGACAATTAAAATTATAAGATCTCTCACATTTGTTTAAAATTGAGATTAAGCCTTACCAAATAATAGCACCTATGAATCCCTTCTTCATTAGAGGTAGGTTCGGATCACCGAGGTACACTCTTTTTACGTTGGGTAAGTAGGGTAATAAAAGTTATTACGCGTGAAAATTGGTTGGACTCAACGGGATAAATATGGGTTGAATCGGTCCACCGTGCCCATATTTATTCTGGAGCTAAAAGATAGATTTTAAGAAAATCCGTCAACCAAGAGTTCTAGTAGTAGAATCAGTCAAAGACATTGACTCACCAAATTTATATAAATATGGGTTGAATCGGTCCACCGTGCCCGTGTTTATATAAAATTGGATCTTGGAATCATTGATATAATTCAGTGGGAGATAATTATATAAATGGGAACTTGTTAAATAGTTTCACAAGTTAAATATTTCTAGACGATAAATGTTAATCTTTCCTTTATTTCCTTTGTAGTAATCACGATGACTTCTACTAGTGAAACCGCCACAATAGCTAGAGATTCATGGCTACGTTCTTTTATGGACAAATATGTTTTAAAAGCCGACGGTAGTAATTTTAAAGATTGGGAAGAACAACTTCGATTAGCTGTCGCAGGTGATGGCAAATTACGTTACCTTGTCGATCCCTCTCCCTCTCCCCCTTCGCCTAGTACTAGGGCCACTGCCGATGTAAGGGAGGCTTTTTCAAATTATCAAAAGAAATCCGCTGCAATAAAAAATGTTTTGATTTTTTCAATGGATCCAGCTTTACAAAGGCAATGTGTCAAGTTTCGTGATGCACATGAAGTATTCTCGAGGCTTTCAACTATGTTTTCTCAAGCCCCGGGAATAATTCAGTATGACACCGCTGTTCGTTTCTTTGAGGCTAACCTCAAAGATGGTCAACCTGTAAGTTCACACGTACTTAAAATGATTGAGTACGTGAAAACTTTAGAGGGGTTGGGATGCAAGATCCCCGACGAACTTGTGGTGGACCGAGTGCTCCACTCTCTCTCGCACGTCAAGGGAGTTACCCAATTTAGGGTAAATTACAATAGGACGAACATGAGAAAGAGTTTACATGAGCTCCATTCTTTGCTTGTGCAAGCAGAGAAGGACATGGGATTGAGTGGGAGTACAAGGAAAGATGTGCTTGCGATTAATGTGAAGGAGAAGAAGCAGTTTAAGAGGAATGCAGGTAAGAAGCCCGTTCAGGTGGAGGGCAAAGGTAAAGCAATTGCGAATTGCTCTACCAAGCCAAAATCCATAAAGGGTAATCCTCTTAAAGATACTTGTAATTATTGTAATAACAAGGGACATTGGAGACGTAATTGTACAAAGTACCTGGATGACATGAAAGCTGGCATTGTGAAGCCGACATGTAATTTCTCAACCGAATCTTTTATGATAGACATAAATTATGCTTGAAATACAACTTGGGTATTAGATACTGGTTGTGGTTCTCACTTGTGCAATCATTTGCAGGGCCTAAAAAGCATAAGAAAGCTAAACAAGGGTGATGTCGATCTCCGAATGGGAAACGGGTCTAAAGTAGCTGTCGTCTCTGTAGGAACTTATGTACTTAGTTTAGATTCGGGGTTGGAGTTACATCTTAATAATTGTTATTTTGTACCAACGCTATCTAGAAATATAATATCCGTATCTGTGTTAGACACATAAGGGTTTTCCTTTGTAATTAAAGACAAGTGTTGTACTTTTTCCCTTAATGGGATTGTATATAGTCAAGCTATTTCAATCAATGGTATTTATATTCTAGATACTTGCAACGATGTTTATCATTTAGATAATAAAAGACTCAAAACAGGTGATCCCGATCAATCTTATTTATGGCATTGTCGCTTAGGACACATTAACGAGAAGCGCATTAAAAGACTAGTGTCGACTGGTGTAATTAAACCTTTTGATTTCGAATCATTTGGTACATGCGAATCTTGTCTTCTTGGCAAGATGACTCATTCACCTTCTCTAGGAAAAGGATCTCGAGCTAGTGAGTTATTGGGTTTAATACATACCGATGTTTGTAGCCCAATGACAGTCACTGCTAGAGGTAATTATGACTATTTCATTACTTTTACCGATGACATGAGTAGATATGGGTATATCTACTTAATGAGGTATAAAAGTGAAGCTTTTGATAAGTTCAAAGAGTTTCAGAATGAAGTAGAAAACCAATTAAATAAGAAGATTAAAGTATTACGATCAGATCGTGGTGGGGAATATTTAAGCAATGACTTTAAAGATCACCTTAGAAACTGCGATATTGTATCTCAGTTAACTCCTCCTGGCACACCACAATTAAATGGTGTGGCTGAAAGGAGGAATCGAACTTTATTAGATATGGTTCGATCGATGATGAGTCAAACAGAGTTACCTAAGTCATTCTGGGGTTTTGCCATTTTATCTGCTGTACAATCACTTAATAAAAGTCCCACTAAAGCAACTGACAAAACTCCATATGAGATATGGAAAGGGAAAGTCCCGAATCTGCGATACATGAAAGTATGGGGTTGTGATGCTTATGTCAAGAGTAAGTCTGACGATAAGCTTGCACCTCGTTCTGAAAACTGTATTTTTGTAGGCTACCCTAAGGAAACTTGTGGATATTACTTCTACAATAGTAACGAGAACAAAGTGTTTGTGGCTCGTGAAGTTTTCTTTCTAGAAAAAGAGTTTATTTCTAGAAGACAGAGTGGGAGAAAATTTGAACTTGACGAAGTTCAAGAGCCACAAACCGATATGACAAAACGGGAAGATGTTCCTTCTACGTCGAATCGTTATTGTTCATTCGAACCTAGGAGGTCGAGAAAGGGTTAGTCGCCACTGATAGATACCTTGGTATTATCGAGGAAGATGGTGACTATGAGGTTTTACTTTTAGAAAGTGATGAACCCAAGACCTATAAAGCGGCTATTATGAGTTCTGACTCTAAGCTATGGCTCGAAGCCATGCAATCCGAAATGGATTCCATGTACGATAATCGGTATGGGACTGGTTGACTTACCTAAAGATGTTCGACCTCTTCGGTGTAAGTGGATATTCAAGATTAAAATCGGCATGGATGGACATAAAGATGTCTACAAAGCTAGATTGGTTGCAAAAGGTTTCACTCAGGTTCATGGTTTACACTATGATGAAACTTTTGCACCGGTTGCTATGCTTAGATCTGTTCGGATAATGTTAGCGATTCTTGCATTTCATGATTATGAGATATGGCAAATGGATGTCAAAACCGCTTTCTGAACGGGTTTTGGAAGAGGAAGTGTTCATGACACAACCTGAGGGTTTTGTGGATCCTAAAAATCCTAACAAAGTATGCAAACTTAAGAGATCCATTTATGGTCTTAAGCAAGCGTCAAGGAGTTAGAATCATCGTTTTGATCATGTTATTAAATAGAATGGTTTTACTCGAAGTGTTGAGGAACCATGTTTATACATGTAGTTTAGTGGGAGTAAAGTTGTTTTCTTACTTCTTTATGTGGACGACATATTACTCATTGGGAATGATGTTGATATGCTTGCTTCTGTTAAGAAGTGGTTGGGAAATTATTTCCAAATGAAAGATTTGGGAGAAGCTCAGCGCATCTTGGGTATCCGGATCTATAGGGATAGATCCAAAAGGATATTAGCATTGAGTCAAGAAGCCTATATCGATAAGATTCTTAACCGATTCAATATGAAAAACTCCAAGAGAGGTTTTCTACCTATGGGAAGTGGGATCACTTTGAGTTAGTCACAGTGTCCTACTGAGCCTAAGGATATTCCCTATGCTTCCGCTGTTGGATCGATCATGTATGCTATGATGTGTTCTCGTCCTGATGTCTCGTATGCTTTGAATATGACGAGTCGTTTTCAGAAAACTCCAGGTAAGAGTCACTGAATAGCCGTCAAGAATATTCTGAAGTACTTGAGAAGGACTAAAGATTCATTCTTAGTGTTTGGAGGAGAATCGGAATTACGTATAAGAGGTTATACGGATGCGGTTTCAAACCGATAGGGATGATTTGAAATCCCAGCTGGTTTTGTTTTTTTGTTGAACGGAGGGGCGGTTTTTGGAGAAGTTTCAAAGTCTCGGATGCGATTCTACAACGGAAGCCGAGTACATTGCAGCCTCTGAAACTGCAAAGGAAGCTGTTTGGATTAGGCAATTTTTAGAGGGACTAAATGTAGTTCCGACCGCCGAGGATCCTATCACTTTGTATTGTGATAACAGTGGGGCTATTTTTCAAGCAAAAGTGCCCAAGTCTAGTAACAAGTCTAGACATGTACCTAGGAAATTTCATGTAATTAGAGATTTAATCGAAAGGAAAGAAATTACAGTTTGTAAGGTTGGGACAGCTGACAACATCGCTGATCCTTTAACCAAGCCATTGTCTCAAGCTAAACATGATAGTCATGTAGTTTCGATGGGGTTGAGACGAATGCCAGAACTGTTGTAAATTATATGATATTTAATAATCAAAATATTGTATTTATTATTTCATATATGATAAGTTGCATTGATCGTTATATTCAGTTTTATGTCTGAATTTATATACTTTGTTTTCTCCAAATAGGATGTAAAGACAACGTCGAACCCTATTAAGTGAACTGGATTAACATTGTATTTTGTCCCTAGTTACTTAATGAGGTGACGTCTCGGAGTGACTAGATTGTAAGGCGATAGATGACATGTTCGACTGTCATATGGTCATAGTGATGACTGGTCGATTACATAGGCATATTGTGAGACAATTTGTCGGACAGTGACCGTTTATAGAGTCCTTTTGTTGCTAGGTCGTGGCGAGGACTTCTATTTATTCCTTCGAGTCAATTCTTTAGACTGGTGACTATTTGTCTTAGTTGGTACGGTTTTCCGGTGGCTTTGGTTTTTGTTCTAGGTCGCACCGTAAAAGGAGGCCGATGAGCATTTACTGGGTCATTGTGATCTGTATTGAATGAAGAAAATAGGTCAACAGGATTGACCTTTTAAGTCATATTTTATCTCAAGGCCACTCGAGGAGAGATGACTGTGAATGCGTTGCCACGCTCGGATGAGATCTATAGTAGATTATCCGGTCAGACAGTCATTCTCCTGATCGAGGAAACCACTTTATGATATGATCACGTGCAAGAACGACCTGAAAGACATCTTGCATTGAGTGGGAGATATTATTGGCCAAGAGAATTGGTAACGCACACTTGTGTCAGACAAGTGGGAGATTGTTGGAGTAGTGTGCTCCACAATGAGTGCGTTTACATAATAAATCTCGTAAAAGGAATATCAGGGATTTATTTATTTATTGTCAGCTGGTCATCGTTAATCGGTAATGATTGGCTGACTAGAGTTTGACATTACTGTCGTGTGATGGCGGTGATCAGCTGATCCCTTTAGGTCACACCTATAGGATGACGCCCAAATAGTATAAATTAATTGTTTGTATGAGATACGAGATAATTAATTCCTTGTATTATTTGACTCTTAGTTAGTCACATAAATGTATTATTTGATGACGGGTTACGAACCTGGGACAAAGAGATTTATTATTTAATTATGAGATATTTAAATAATAAATGATTAGAATTTATTAATTAATTGTTAATTAATTAATTTTATACGATATGTGTATATGTTTTGAGGAAGAATCAATTAGCTATTATATTTTACAAGAGGTTGTAAAATTAGCTAAATGGGTTAATATTGACACATTGTATGTTGATAAAATAGTCTTATGATTACTTAATGGTTAAGTAGTTATTGGTAGTTAATTTGTATTATTTAAGTGTTAAATAATTAAATTAATATTTAATTATGTAAGATAATTAAATATAAGACTTATAAGCATTTGTGGGGCAAATGACGAAAACCGAAATGGACCAAATACAGTCCAATTGTTCCGGGTTTTTTAGAGGACTACATGTGTCCATGAAGTGGCAAATTCCACTTACTTTTGTTCCCCATAATAGGCTATAAATACCCATGTTATTCCACTAATTATGGGGTTGAAAAATTGTAGGAAAAACTTGGTCTTTGTTGTTCTTCATTTGGCCGAATCCTTCCACTACCATAGACCATTTTTTTCCTTCTTATTTTTCTTCATCATCTTATATAAAACCCATATAAATACCTAATAATAATATTATCAAAGTAATAATATTAATTAGTACATCAAATATACAAAAACAAGGTTACTACTACATTTACCTAGTTAGTATTTTTAGTAGTATTTTGGGTTAATCTTAGGTGCCACCAAAGGAGATTACCTATTTTGGTAATTGGTGTTGTTGGAGGATCATCCTTATTTCATTAAGCACAAGAACAACATCAAGGAAGGATTCCTTGAGTTGTGCCCATTTTGCCTTATAACACTGTAAGGAACTTTTGTCTTAAGATGGTTTAAAACCATCTTTTATACATTTTATTTGCATGCATGTAGATTTAGACCACATTATATTAATTTGTAACCTTTATATCATAAGATGAGTATTAATTTGGTCTAAATAACTAACAAAAACTTGGAAATTCAACAACAACAATATCCTCCCTTGGAAGCAACAACATCAACAACTCCGAAAATCGCTCAATTATCCAACTATCCGGAGGTAATTTTCATTTCCAACTCCCATAGGGATACATTTGCCAACTATGCTAATAAAGCCATTTTACCCACCAAATTCATTTGTAAAGATGCCTTGAACAAATTGGGTGTGCTTGAACAAACAAAAGCCTTCTTAGAAGCCATGGGATTGGGTAAATTGTTTACCATAAGAGAATTGACATACCCCTCCCTTACCTTGGAATTCATAAGTTCATTGAAAGTGACTAAGGTAGAGACTAGACAATACATCGAGTTTCGCCTTGCAAATGTGAATAGGCGCATCACCTTTGATGTTTTGAGTAAGATATTAGGCCTTAGTGATACACCATATTATCAAAAGATGCCCGAAAAATATGACCCCGCTCCTCTTTGGGAGGCAATTTCCGGGATGAAATTTTTGAGCTTTCATACTTGTCGTGCTCTATTAGTCCACCATCCGGGCATTAGAGTGTGGCACAGGGTCATCGGGAATAATATAATAGCAAGAAAAGGCACTAATTACTTTACCAAGCTCGATTGTGTTCTACTTGAGTCGGCCTTGAATGTAGGAAGGGAATTCACTAAGCCCTACAATACTCTAAGGCTTTTGATGGAAAGATGGCTTAATGTCGATTGTGGTAAGGAAGGCACCGCTCATATTTTAAATGGAGGTCTAGTTACTCTCTTGGCCAAACACTTTGATCCAAATTTCAACAAAGATAACACCTATTTGGCGATCAAAGGGGGTCATCTCATTGATATGGACGCCATGGTTAAAAGTATAAGTGGGTCAAGCATAATTCTCTTGACACCAACTATGGGTGGCTAACCAATGATGCTAGATCCTTCACTTTGCCTTCCAAAATTTGCCGATTGAGTGCCTACCGAACAAACTACCTTATTCCACTCTCCAAAGACGCCGAGTATATCATCCGTCAACAAAAGGGCGAGATTGAAGAGCCCTCCTCCTTCACTGTCACACCACCCTACCCATTCAAATATCAAGAGTTCAAACCCAAAGATGTTGAAGTGGGAAATGATTACATGACTCTACTCATGAGAGAAATGCACAAACAAGCATATAATGATCGAGTAGATGCATACTTGGCTCAATATCCACCCCTCCTTCATTTAGCTAGGCAAGGAATACTTGATCCATCATGTCCTTTGCCTAGTTGGGCGGATAGGGAAGTTTTCTTTCCAAGCACATCTAGTGGTGAAAGACCGGGTGAAGATGAGAATGTTGATGATGAGGTTGTTGATGATGAGGGTGTTGATGAAGAGGTAGATGAAGAAGAAGAGGCAAATGAAGATGATGAAGAAGGTGAGCAAGATCAAGGAAGTGAAGATGAGAGTGGAGATGATTCCACTTCCATGGAGGAAAATGATGACAATGACGAAATGATGGAGAATTAGCAAACTTTGGAGGCTCCTACACTCTTGAGGTTTGTCTACTTCTCTTTGTTTTCTTTATTTTATCTTGATCATAGTTTGGAGAGTCCTAGCAACACGGAAGACTAACACCTCGGCCCCATTGAGGTGTTCTTTTTATTGTTCCCACTTGAAAATCCAAAATGACAATTTATAGTTTCATGCATTGCATTTCGTGTGCATGAACTACCCCGAAATTTAAGACACTAGAAATAATGTCTATCTTGGTTTGGGGAAGTACATGCATACGCAACGGGAGGTAATCTAAATTACGCTCTCCGTCATAACAAAAAAACCATGCATCATGTAGTGTAGCTTAGTATAGCTTGCATTTAGTCTAGAAATCATGCATCATACTTGCATAATTTCCTATCATATTGACCATTGAGGACAATGCCCATATTAGTGTGGGGATGGGAAATTCTAACTTGATTTTTATTCAAAAATCCAAAAAAATCAAAAAAATTTCGAAAAAATCAAAAAAATTGAAAAATTGAAAACCCAAAAACAAGTTCATTTCCTTTGTAGTGTAGTCTTGTCTATATTATGTTTGTCTATCCTTGTTCACATTGATCGACTACGCCACATCCGAGACATGAAGATACTGAAGACCGCATGGTATGATCTTTTCAATCTCCTTTTTCCTCTTTATGTTAATGACTATGTGGCTTTATTTTGATTGATGCGGTATAAACAATGTGAATTTAGGACTTACATTTAGATTATTTGGCATATTAGTTGGTAGAATCATATGCATTAGGATGTATATATGTTAGTTGCATCATGGCATGTAGTTGCATGTTAGAAAAATTTTGTGAAACCGTCTACTTGGGAAGCTTGACAAGTGTATATAGGCCCTAGTAGATGCTTTTTCTTCTTAAGACTTTGCTTGTTAGAATACTTGTAAAACACCCTAGGATGTGTCATGCTAGTATCCTTTGACCCATGGATTAAGGCCTAGTCAAGAGTACCTTGTGGTGTGATAACTCCTTGGCTACCGTTTATTCCAAGGTGACCCTTAAAACCATGCAACCATCATCCATCCATGTTCTACCATACATTTTTGTCATCAAAGGGAATGGGCACAAAAAGAAATTGATTTGAGTTCAAGAAATGAAATGAAAAGTGAAAGAAAGTTTGCAAAATGCATCAAAAGAAAAGAGGAGTAACAAAAATGAAAACTCCTATGCTTCAAATATAAGGCACCCTCACTACATATGGGGTGACTTTGAAAATGTTCAAAATAAAATGCAAAGAAAAGTTGAAATTGTCAAGTATTGAATTGCCAAAAATCAAAAGAAATGACAAGAAAGTGTTCTCAAATGTTATATGCCACAAGAAATTGGGGGGAAAAACAAACAACAAAAGCAAACTCCCAAGTGAAACTCAAATACTATCAATCCCTTTATCCATCGTATCCACTTTTGTGCATGGTAGAGAGGGGACGACCCTTCTTCTTGTCTAGGCAAGAAGGGGAATTCCGCGATCCTCCAGTGTTTCTAACACCATAGGGAGTCTAATCTTGACATAAGCATTTAACGATTGAGGACAAAGGTACCCTTGCTTGACACAATTTGGAGGTGATTTATTGGTATCCTTCTAGGCTTAGTAGTTTGAAGAAATTGCATATATGAAGGAGTGTGTACCCTTGAATTGCTTCCCTTGTAGATAATTTCCGCCACTTAGATGAGGAAATTGACTATTCTTTTGTAGATGCATCCATTACTTGATTTTATGTGCTTTAATGCTTGGATGTGTCGCCATTTTGGCAAGAACCACCTTGCCTTGCAAGAAGGCATCCTAACTCATGGTTGTCTTGTTGTGAGTTGAAGGGGCGGAGTGAGACCAGCTAATTGTCTCATATCGGCTATGCTATTAGGTTAGTTTAAATAACGGTCCTAGTTTTTGTCACCACTTTACTCGGGACGAGCAATGGTTTGGTTTGGGGATATTTGATGTGACCATTATTTGAGCATATTTAGTCCCCGAATTAGCCTTGTTCCCATGCTTTTTACTGCCTATTTAGGTCATTTATTGTCTTTAGTCCTTTGTTTTGCATATTCTTTGAGGTATTGTTCCCTTGGTACGAAAGGAGTGCAAACCTTGCATTTTCATGGCAAAATAGAGCTAAATTGATTGAATTCAATGACCAAGCATCAAAGAGAAGACAAGACTAGAAGGCCTTTGTACATATTATAGTAGTTGGGCAATGATGAGAAAAGATCCTTGCATCTCTGAAAAAATCCCCGAGGATTGTTGGAAGAAGAAGGAAGAAAAGAAGAAAGGAAGAAGCTGACTCAGAATCCGAGCGAATTACCCTCTCGACGCCCGTCCATGACCAGGAATCCGAGCGTTTTTGCCAGAGGGACGCTCGTCCAAAAACACCACAATCCGCCCGTCCAGCCAGACAATCCGCTCGTCCAACAGCCAAACAATCCGCTCGTCCCGTGCCTTGGACGCTCGGGTTGTGTTATAGAAACTTTCCATTTTCTCCTTGTTCTATGAAGGATGCGCATATCTCGGAAAGACTGACAAAAAGGAGACTCGCATAATTTTCTGAGAGGAGCGATTCATCAAGGACTTAATCGTCATTTAAGCCCTTTGTAAACCCTAATTTGTGTACCTAATCCCCACTATAAATACCCCATTAGTCTAATTAGAGAATCATGTTCTTCTTATCAATTCCTAGTTTAGTTTATATCATTCTAATCTCTCTTTAATCTTATAATCAACTTTTAATCAAGTCTTAATACAAATCTCATTTCCTTAATCTCTCTTTTGTTCATCTTTTATTTTGGGTAATTGAATATTATTTGGGTTATTATTGGGAGATTGACAACCTTCCAATCAATCATCAAGTACTTCTATTATTCTTTCCTTTATTATTGGAATCATTAGTAGGTATAATTCTCTTAATCCCTTTTTAATTATTGTTAATTATCTTCATTTATTCATCATGTCTTGCTTTGTTAATGTGATTGACAACCTTGTTAACATGCTAAACTTGATAATGAATGAGTAGTTTCCTTAACTAGGGTTAATGGGTAATTAGGGGAAACCAACATGGGGGATGAATCATGCTTAATTTAATATGTTTTCATAGTTTATTTGCTTCTAGTATGAAGAGGAAGCAAGAACGATGACCAACAAAGTAGTATACGTAGATCATAGGTTTCTAAAACAAGAGGTGGAAAACTGTATGAAGATCCGTGCGTCCTAAGCACAAGACGGGCGGATCTCCTTGTCCAGATCCGAGCGGCCTGAGCACGAGATCTGCGGATCCAGCACCTTTGATCCGAGCGTCATCCCTGCAAGATGGGCGGATCCCTTGGCAGAACCAACCGTGCTTTAAGCTGATCCGAGCGGATCGTGGTGGGAGTAGCTACGTGATATGCGCATCTCCCCCGAGACTTGTAATCCCCTATTTAGAACTTAGCATTGTTATTTACTAATCCACCCTTGCTTAACCTAATGATGTACTACTATATATACTCCATTTTGTAATAAGCAAGAGAGAGAGAGGGGTCCCAAAAAAAAAATCCTCTTAGAATAGATTAGAAGTAGATTAGAATAGATGAATCTCAACCATTCCACATTAATCTTTCCTTAATTATTGTTCAAGTTTATTATTATTGGGTAATTGAACACTATTGGGTTATTATTGGAGAATTGACAACTCTTCATTAATAAATCAAGTTCTCTTCTATTATTCTTTCCTTTCCATTTCTTTATCTCAAGTTTGGTATAATCTCTTTACTCTTTACTCTTTATTGTTTATTTCCTCACTTGCTTATCATGTTTATACTTGTTGTAATGATTGACACCATTGATAACATGTCTTACATGATAATAAGTGTGTAGTTACTTAATTAGGATTAGTGGGGAATTAGGGGAAATAAACATGGGGATTAATCTATGCTTAATCTAATATGTTATCGTAATTAAATCGCTTGCTTGTTGTGATCTCAACTTATGCACATGTCATGTTTGATGAAATGCGAGCCTATGAATCCTTTCATTTTTTACCCATCACCTATCTTTTCAATGAGGCTTGTAAGCTTATAAACCAACTCGAGCCTCATTAGACCATGCATATAGTTGGATAGGAAGGATTAAGTCGACTTGTAGGTGTTGTACAATCTAATCGATTCGGCTCCGGGACCCAAACCTTCTTAGGGATTGTAAGCTTATACACCAACTCGATTCCATCACAATAATAAGTGCTTGCTATATAATTGAGAATATGTTTGTATGATCAACTCCTATGATTCCCTTATGATCTCATGACATCCTAGTATCTTTATTAATTGTTTACATCTCTTAATTTATTGTTTGTTTTACTTTATTGCTTTCACAACTACAAACCCATATTAATTGTGAAACTAGCATAAATTGAGATAGATAGACTTAGAACCCAAAGCACACCGTCCCGTGGATCGACCTCGACTTAACCGCTAACTAGTTGTTTGTTGAGAAATATAAATGTGTTTGATTGGGCGTGTGACGACCGCGGACCACATCAAAATGGCGCCGTTGCCGGGGATGGTGTTATGTGATTAAGTTCTTGTTTGTTTGTCTATTTTAATTGTGCTTTAGCCTTGATGAACTTGTTCCTCGAGGTTTGTCCTTACCATTATATTGTAGTTTCCATGCTTGTAGTTGTTTCCTTGTCTTAGCTATGATGGCTCAAGACTTCAGACATGGAGTATGTGGTAGATTTTTTGACTATGACTACAAGGGGTATGGGGAGTTTGAGGAGCAAGTCAACACAAACCTACCTTACAACTCATACAATGAAAATCGTAACTAATACCCAAACTTTCCCCACCAAAATCACCACATCCAATATCCACAACAACCACCCTCCCAATACCCACTTCACAATTAATTTCAAATGCCACAATACAACCACTTTCACACACACCCACAACAAGAAATTGAGCATGAATTTGACATTCAAAGTATGGTCCTCCAAATGATGGGAGATCAACAAAATTTCTTCAAACAAGTGCTAAAGAAGAGTTAAAATAGGGACAATGTTCTTCAAGGCATTGTTACCCAAGGTAAGGAGTTGGAGATTCAAATTGCCCAAATGAAGGAAGCCCAAATAACTACTCCTCACCATTCTTTAGACATTGATCATGAATGTGAGTTTCAAGGGGTAACCTTTGATGTTAAAGATGAGAAGTGGGAAGAGCCAATCTCCTTGAGCTCTTGTGAGTACGAAAGTATTGTCTTTAATGAAGAAGACATGAGGTTGAGTACGCCAAATACTCTTAGCCTTTGTGATTATGATGGTGTGTCCTTTGATGTGAATATTGAGATGGTGGAGGATGAACTATTGTAGAAAGATGAAGCCCCCATTTATGATTTATATGAAGATAGCCACGATCACAAGATCGTGAAAGAAGCTTATGAAGAATATGTGTCTTGCAAGGACCTTTGGAATGAGGAAGAAGAATGGACGTGTGAAATCACCTTACTTGAGGAGCCCATCCTTGAGAAATTTGAAATATCATATCATGAAGAAAATGAATGCCTCTCCCCTATTTCCTATGAAGACCATTTCACACCCACCATGGAACCTATGATTGTTGGAGATGATATGGTGGATCTTCTCCAAAAAGTCAAATCATCATATAAAGGGTACTTGATGGAAAAGCTCAAGAACAACCTTGCAAATGAACTTACTTGTGGAGGTTTGGCACCCACAATTTCAACTCCTAAAGTATCGGGTCATCAAAGTTATGCGAATTCTCCTTCTAATTTGGAAGGATCGACAAATCCAAGCGCTATCATCATTGCTGAAATTAGAGAAGAAGGTGGTAAGTGGAAGTCTCCGGGCGAAAATGAGCCATACTTCTTTCCTCGTGTTGACAAGAATCATGGGCTTATCGATTGGAAGCATTGCAAAGGCCAAAGTGCTAAGGGCAAGGTAAAAGAAAGAAAGATTGACAAGCTTCCTTGGCCAAATTTCATATTAAAGTGGAGCAAACCATACTTATGCTTATTTGGGTCTTGCTCACAAGCCTTTGATCTTCTTCTAAGAGCAGGAACTGCGGCTGCCTCAGGATATAAGTCGGAAATTAAAGGTGATAAAATAATTATGAATTATATGTCATAATTATTATATACGAATGAATAATGAAGAAAATAAGAAAGAAGACGAATTAACAGAAAGGCGAGGAAGAAAAAGAAAAGCAGGAACTGCGGCTGCCTCAGGAAGAGGCGCAGCAGATGCTGCGATTCTTCGAAGAGGCGCAACAGTTGCTACGTTTCTTCTCGACATCCGTTCTTCTATTAATCCGTAAAAATAGGTTTGATGAAAGGTTTTATAAATCGGTTTTAAACATGCTTTCGACGTAAACCTTACAATAATTTATACAATAATAAAACATGGGATTTACACCCTCAGACTTACATGTTTGACGAAACGAGATTGACTAAGTTAACGATTAGTGATTGCTCGACTCGAATGTATGATGAAAGTGCCCTCGTAAGAGGAATTAAATTAAATTGATTATGTTGATTGAGTGGAGTTGGTCAAATTGGTCGGTCATGGAAAACGAGGTTGGTACTCAGAAGGATCCGAGCTTACGTGGTCGAAAGTTCAAGCACGTGGACGCCAATAAACAAAGAGCACGGTATTTGAATGCAAAGGGAGAAGAGAAGGGCGGACACTCGCGTGAGAAATATGAGGAACGAAAGTCCCTATTTATACTAATCACATAGAGGAATTAGGGTTTTGGTAAAACTTTGGAAACAAATCTCGAAAAGATCTTAAAATACGCAGAAATGAGCTGGGGAAAAGGCGCAGCAGCCACAGCGGCTCTTGGTAGAGGCGCAGCAAGTGCTGCGTCCTATCCCCAGGAGTTTCCTCCTGCGGAAGAAAGATTTTCCGCGTTTCTGTTATGGAATTGCGGTAGATCTCAACTTCCTTATTGTTTAAAATATAATTTCGGGATATATTTTGCCAAAATATTAAAAGAATAAAATTATGGAATAGAAATATCCGGAATATTCCAGAACATTCTGACTCGGCCTTTTAAAACGGTTTACTAGAAAATGAAGACGGTTTTTGACCCGGACTCCAAATGAACTCTAATTTATGTTAAAACGACCGCAACGGCACGTAGATGATGACCAAGGGGTAGACACAAGTATTTGAGCTATCACTTGACGATAAACTTACGAACTGTCATAAATCATTTCGTGTACCAAACATGTGGCCCAATCATCACCGGGTGGCTTGCGGGAGGTGCAGAAATGAGGTATCTACAAATATCCACAAGTTTCCTTAGGGTAGCCTACAAAAATACATTTATCAGAACGAGGTGCAAGCTTATCGTCAGACTTGATCTTGACATAAGCATCACAACCCCATACTTTCATGTATCGCAAATTCGGGACCTTCCCTTCCCATATCTCATATGGAGTTTTGTCAGTTGCTTTAGTGGGACTTTGATTAAGTGAGCGTATAGCAGATAAAGTGGCAAATCCCCAAAATGCCTTAGGTAACTCAGTTTGACTCATCATTGATCGGACCATATCTAATAAAGTTTGATTCCTGTTTTGAGCCATACCATTCAGTTGTGGTGTGCCAGGAGGAGTTAACTGAGATACAATACCACAGTCTTTAAGGTGATCTCTAAAGTCATTGCTTAAATATTCCCCACCACGATCTGATCGTAATGTTTTAATCTTCTTATTTAATTGTTTTCTACTTCATTTTGAAACTCTTTGAACTTGTCAAAAGCTTCACTTTTATACCTCATTAAGTAGACATACCCATATCTACTCATGTCATCGGTGAAAGTAATGAAATATTAATAATTACCTCTAGTAGTGATAGTCATTGGACCACATACATCGGTGTGTATCAAACCCAACAACTCACTAGATCGAGATCCTTTTCCTAGAAAAGGTGCACGAGTCATCTTGACAAGAAGACAAGATTCGCATATGCCAAATGATTCGAAATCAAAAGGTTTAATTATACCATTCGACACTAGTCTTTTAATGCACTTCTCGTTGATATGTTTTAATTGATAATGCCATAAATAAGAGAGATCGGGATCACTTGTTTTGAGTCTTTTATTATCTAAATGATAAACATCATTGCAATTAAATAGAATATAAATACCATTCATTGAAATAGCATGTCTATATACAATCCCATTAAGGGAAAAAGTACAACACTTGTTTTTGATTACAAAATCAAAACCTTCTGTGTCTAACACAGATACTGATATTATATTTCTAGACAACGTTGGCGCAAAATAACAATTATTTAGAAACAACTGCAAACCTGAAGCTAAATTAAGTACATAGGTTCCTACTGAAACGGCGGCTACTTTAGACCCGTTACTCATTCGGAGATCAACATCTCCCTTATTTAGCTTCCTTAAGCTTTTTAGGCCCTGTAAGTGATTACACAAGTGAGAACCACAACCAGTATCTAATACCCATGTTGTATTTGAAGCGTAATTTATGTCTATCATAAAAGATTCGGTTGAGAAATTACATGTTGGCTTCACAATGCCGGCTTTGATGTCATCCTAGTATTTTGAGCAATTACGCCTCCAATGTCCCTTGTAATTATAATAATTACAAGTGTCTTTAAGAGGATTACCCTTTTTAGGTTTAGGCTTGGTAGAGCTATTCGCAATAGCCTTACCTTTGCCCTCTATGTGTATGGGCTTCTTACCTATATTCCACTTAAACTTCTTCTTCCCCTTCGTATTAATCGCAAGTACATCCCACCTCGTACTCCCACTCAATCCTATGTCCTTCTCTGCTTGCACAAGCAGAGAATGGAGCTCATGTAGACTTCTCTTCATGTTTGTCATATTATAATTTACCCTAAATTGGGTAAATCCTTTGACATGTGAAAGAGAGTGGAGCACTCGATCCACCACAAGCTCATCAGGGATCTTACATCCCAACCCATCTAGAGTTTCCACGTACTCAATCATTTTAAGTACGTGTGAACTCACAGGTTGTCCATCTTTGAGGTTAGCCTCAAAGAAACGGAATGCGGTGTCAAATTGGATTATCCTTGGGGCCTGAGAAAACATGGTAGAAAGCCTCGAGAACATCTCATGAACATTATGGAATTTGACGCATTGCCTTTGTAAGGGAGGATCCATTGCAAAAATCAAAACATTTTTTTATGGCCGCAGAATCTCTTTGATATTCATTAAAAGCCCCCCTTACATCGACAGTGGCCCTAGTACTAGGCGAAGGGGGAGAGGGATCGACTAGGTAGCGTAATTTGCCATCACCTGCGGCAGCTAATCGAAGTTGTTCTTCCCAATCTTTAAAATTACTACCGTCGGCTTTTAAAACATATTTGTCCATAAAAGAACGAAGCCATGAATCTTTAGATATAGTGGCGATTTGACTTGTAGAAGCCATCTTGATTACTACAAAAGGAAATGAAAGGAAAATTTAACATTTATCATTTAAACATTTTACTTGTAAAACTATTTTATCAAGTTCCCATTTATATAATGATCTCCCACTGAATTATATTAATGATTCCAAGATCCATCTTTATGTAAACACGGGCAAGGTAGACCGATTCAACCCATATCTATATAAATTTGGTGAGTCAACGACTTTGACTGATTCTACTATTAGACCTCTTTCTTTTAGCCCCAGAATTAAATACGGGCACGGTATTTGACTGATTCTACTATTAGATCCACATCACCTTTTGCTAGTGCTCGCACGTCCCTTAAACCCTGCAATTGATTACAAAGGTGAGAGCCACATCCCGTATCAAGTACCCAAGTGGAAGTGCAAGCATAATTAACGTCTCACACATAAAGAGAGGAAATCATACCAATAGGCATCACACGCCCTTCCTTGAGATCCTCCAAGTATTTGGGACAACTCCTCCTATAATGCCCCTTCCCATTACAATGGAAATATTCGGCCTCGGAGCATTTGACACTTTTTGCCTTGCGATTGCCATTCTCAACGGCCTTCCCCTTTCCCTTGTTATGTTTCTTTAACGATTTCTTGATTTAGGACTTTTCCTTCCCCTTTCCTTTCTTAACTCCAAGGGACATGTTCTTTAACTTCATGGTTAAAACATCCCCTTTGTCACTCCCACTAGCTTCCATATCCCTCTCCGCTTGGGTGAGGAGTGCATGAATTTCATGATAACTCTTATCCATGCCATTCATGTTGTAGTTCACCCTAAAATGGGCAAACTTGGTGCGACGTGAGTGGAGGATACGATCCACCACAAGAGTCTTAGGAATCTTACACCCTAGATGCTCTAGGATGTCGACATATTCGACCATTTTGAGTACATGGGGACCAACCTTTTGGCCCCTCTCAAGCTTAGCTTCAAAGAAGCGTGCCGCCGCATCGTATGGACGGACTTGAGGTGTTTGTGAAAACATAGTAATCATACGAGTGAATATCTCGTACGCATTTAAAGAAATCCATGAAAGCTTGAGCTTTGGGGACATCGACCATATCAACACATTCTTGATATCATTCGACATCCTCACATGGTCATCATAGGCGGTCCGCACCATCGATAAAGCCCTTGGACCGGGCTCGATGGCAGGAGCATCGGTCAAGTAAGTGAGTACATTGTCGGACAACGCGGCACTTTTGATGTTGGATTCCCATTCAAGAAAGTTACTACCGTCATCTTTTAAGATGCATTTGTCCATTACAGACCTTAGGCATGAATCTTTGCATAGTGAAGTAGTCGATGGAGTTGAATAAGTTGCCATTGCGAATTTAAATGCTACAACAAATAAGGAAAAATTAACATCCATTGTTTTAAAAATTACTTGTAAAAACATGTTTAACAAGTTTTAGCATTTATATAATGATCTCCCATTAAATTATATAAATGATTCCAAGACCCAAATAGTAAACAAAAATGATCATCGCTTGGGCGAAACATCCCATAATTGTGTAAATTCGGCAAGTCACTTTGACTAATTCTACCTCTAGAACTCTTGGTCGACGAATTTCCTTAAATCCATCTACTAGCCCCGGAACAAAAGACCGTCTTATATCCCATTAAGTCCAACCAATTTTGGCGTGTGATAACCATTTACCACCCTACTTACCCAAGGTAAAAAGAGAACACCCCGCTTGGGCGAGTGTGGCTCTAATGAACAAGAGATTCATAGGTGGTACTAATTTTTTTTTTTTTTTTGGTGAAATGTAAGTTCTCATTAGAATCAAAGTAGTTTATTACAAACTACTCACACCTATTAACTTAAACACAGCAACATTACAAGTACACATTGGTAGCCTGTCCTGTGCAAATTTGCTGCACTCTAAACTGAACTAATCTCATAATCTGCTCGATGACAACATTAGGATTACATAAAACCGCATTTAGTCTAGCAGAATTCCTTTGCTGCCATATGTGATAGTAAACGGCCATGACAGCAAACAAACAAGTCTTCTTCTGTATATCAGACCAGCTCCTCCTGCCAATCCATATGAGTGCATTACCAGTAGGCACATGAATCTGGAGTCTCGTACAAAGACCTGTGAGAACAAGCTGCCCATACCGAGAGTGCTGCAGTAAATGAACCACGGTCTCCTGAGCAACATGACAAATACAACAGCTATCATCAGTTGAAATCCCATGGCGAAATAATTTGTCCTTGACATTGAGGGCATTCTTGAAGATTAACCAACAGTGAAAGCTATGCTTTGGTAACATCCATTTATGCCAAAGCAATTTAGCCCAACCAACCTCCTGCTCTCTGTGTCTCAGCCACTCATAGACTGAGCTAACTGTATACCCACCTCCATTAGCAAGCCAAGTTCCAGACGAATCCCCAGGTTGAAATATGTCACGAACCTTACAAATGGCTTTCCAATTGCCACTCATATGGTTCTTAGGAGAATAAGAGTCCCAGTCAACCCCTTTCATATAAATTTGATGGATCCATTTAACCCAAAGATTATCAGGCTTGCTATACACCCACCAAACAAGCTTACCCACTGTGGCAATGTTCCAGGTCTGACTATACCGTATGCTCAGCCCACCTTCAGTCTTAGGGAGACAGACCTATTGCCAAGCTACCAGAGGGGACCTCATATACTCACTGGTCCCATCCCACATATAATTGCGACAAATATTATCAATTTTCCTCAGAACACACTTGGGAATTAGGAAGATATTAGACTAATATGTATAGAGTGAAACTAACACAGACTTCACAATCACCAGCCTACCAGCATATGATAACTTCCTAGCACCAAAAGCTCTGATCTTCTCAACTATATTTTCAACCAGAACAGTACAATCTTTGATATTAAGCCTGCCAGCAGTTATAGGAACCCCTAAGTATTTAAAAGGGAGTGTCCCTTCCACACACCCAGCTAGAGCAATTATTTGATCCCTTGTAGCTCTTTGCACCCCATTAAAATACACACTAGATTTCTGTTTGTTCACTTGTAAACCAGAGGAGCAAACAAATGTAGCAAATGATCTGAGAAGCACCATAACAGAGCCAATATCCCCACGTGAGAACAATAATAAGTCATCAACGAACATAAGGTGACTAAGCCTCATTTTCCCACATAAGGAATGGAACTTAAAATCCAACACATCAGTGGAGAATTGTAAGATTCTGGATAAGTATTCCATAGCTATGGTGAATAAAAGTGGAGACAAAGGATCCCCTTGGCGCAATCCTTTTTGTCCTTTAAAAAAACCAAAAGGCTCACCATTCAGGGCAATTGAATATGAAGCAGTGGATACACACTCCATGACAAGCTTAATGAAGTGGGGAGGAAAGTTAAGAGCCTGCATCATCTGCTCCAAGAAGCTCCAGTTAACAGAGTCATAGGCCTTCATCAAGTCAACTTTGATTAGGCACCTAGGGGAGACAGCTGCCCTATTATAAAGCCTAATTATATCCTAACAAACCAGAATATTCTCCACAATGTTTCTGTCTTTGATGAAGCCCCCCTGATTAGGGCTGACAATAGTAGGAAGAATCCTTGCCAGTCTATTACATAGAAGCTTAGAAATAACCTTGTACACCACATTGCAACAGGAGATTGGCCTGAATTGAGTAACATTTTCAGGGATAGCGACTTTAGGAATCAAGGTCACCATTGTATGATTAACTTGCTTGAGGAGCTTACCAGTCTTGAAAAAATCATAAAGAGCATTACACAGGTTAGGCCCCACTACACTCCATGCATCCTTAAAGAAAGCACTAGAGTACCCGTCAGGCCCAGGTGCTTTATGGCTAGGGATGGAAAACACCACGTCTTTAATCTCCTGGGAAGTGATGGGAGACATGAGAAGAGTCCACTGGTCAGGACAGAAAACTCTACCCCTCTGAACCACCTGGACATTAACAGGTCTAACCTCATCAGACCTCCCTAATAACTTCTGGTAAAAGTTCAAGAAAGCCTGCTGGATTTGCCCTGTGTCAGTAACCCAATTCCCATGTTCATCAGCAATTCGAAGAAATTTGTTTCTGACCTGCCTACCCTTAATATAAGTGTGAAACATTTTAGAGTTGGAGTCACCTTCACACAACCGAATAGCTTTGGACTTCTGCAAAAGAAAGCTATCACTAGCTGCCTGCAACTCTCTATAATCCTTGGCAGCATGAATTTCCATGTTAATGAGATCAGGATTGCTAGGCTCAGTTCTCAATTGATGTTGTATGGACTCCATATTTTGCCAGGCTCTAACAGCATTATTTTCTATATCAGCAAAGAGAGATTGGTTTAGTTCCTTCAGTGGCTTCTTAAGTAACTTCAATCTCCTTACCACCTTAAACATAGGTGTTCCTTGCATATCCATACTCCATGTTTCCTGAATACAAGTTAAGAACTGATCAACTTTACTCCACATGTTGAAATATTTGAAGTTTCTTTTCTTCATAGGACTGGTATTGTGATTCTGAAGAATGCAGGGGGTATGGTCAAAATATCCCTCAACTAAGAAGTGGGCATAAGTGTCCTCCCTCTGAACTAGCCAATCATAATTGACCAAAACCCTATCCAGTCTACTATAGACTCTTGTGTTGGGTTCTTGCTTATTGTTCCACGTAAAATAGGATACCACAGCAGCTATATCAAGAACACCACACATATCAACACAATTCTAGAAGTCAGTCATCTCCTCATCAGTACTCTGCCCCCCCAGTCTTTCAGCAGGTGCAAGCACAGTATTGAAGTCACCACACATTATCCAGGGTCTCTGATTCAAGCTTGAAAACCCACACAACTTAGTCCATAGTCCCTTCCTTTCATGTACATCATTGAATGCATAAATCATAGTAACGTAGAAAGAGAAGCCAGTACCAATCTCATCCACAAACATGTGAATAAATTGAGCATTATACTCAATAAACTGTATGTTATTAAGGTTAGGCTTCCAGAGGATCCAAACTCTCCCCCAGGATGCCATTGAGTATTAGTGGATATGCACCAACCATCACACACATCACTTCTGATTCTATTTAGAGACGAAGGTTTCACCTTCGTCTCAAGGAGGCCAAACAATCCTACACTATGATGATGTAAAAACCAATAGTTTCTGTTTGGAAGGACTATTTAGCCCCCTAACATTCCAAAATCCTAACATGATGTCCCCCCCCCCCCCTCTCAGGGGGTAAGACCTGAATCCCAATACCCACTCTTGGTGTTGCATTATTCAAAGCTTCCAAAAAATATTGATTCCCAAATTTAGCAGAGCTAAAACTCTTGTCTAGGAGCTCCTGTCTACTCAGTCTAATAACAGGTCTTGCAGGAGTATCCAGACGAGAAGTCCCACTGCCCATTCCAGATTGTTGCATATTATGCTGTTAAACAACAGGGGTATAAACTGGTGATGGATTAGGAACAGGTTTAGAAGTAGCTAAAGGAGGCCTAGGAGTAGCCTGAACAGTAGGCTTCGGTGGCACCAGGTGCTTAGGTTGCCACCTCTGAACCACCTTCTGCTTTGGTTTCGGCTTACTCTTAACTTTGACACATGCTTGGCCCTCATGTCCAATACCCTTACACACATGGCAAAGAATAAGGTTCCATTCAGCTTCAACCTTAATCACCACAATCTGTCCCTCTTCATCCAAAAACTTCACCTCACTAGAGACAAGTTTACCAAACGGCACATCAATCATAACACGTGCAAACCCCAACCGAGTTCTATCATTAGTATGCCCATCACACTTCACAAAATCCCCCAGTAAGCCAGCAATTCTGGGTATACATTTACCCCAGAATTCGAGAGGGAGGCTCATCAACTTAACCCATACAGGCACTACTTTCACCTCAGCCTTAGTCAGAGTTTCCTGTTCAGACCAGGGACGAACAACCAGTGGCTTGTTATCAAACAGGAAATGACCCTGCTGTAACACAACCTCCTGGTCCACTTTCTTTCCAAACCTGACCAGAAACACTCCACTAGGGAAAAATGAAAATCTATCAATCTTATAAGCCTCCCAGAGATGGTAAATAAAATCCTCTACCACGTCCCAGGGAGGGTTCGCTCCAAGTATATAACAGATGACAGAAATTTTCCAAAATTCAAGCTCAGGTTTGACAATTTTAGTTACTAATTGGTAAGGCTAATCTCAATTTTAGTTATCTGAGAGATCTTGTCAATTTTAGTCATAAATTCCCTATAAGTGAACTAAGTCGGTGAATGTAAATGACGTGAATTGACAACCGCGAAAATAAAATGCATGTGAATGGCGATTTTGGCATGCGCGAAAATAAAACAAGCAAACAAGTAAGCATATGAATAAATCCTAGTATGGCCACCTAGTTAATAAAAACTAGACTATTACATATCGGAAACCAACGCCTTGGTCCCTTGCCTCTTCATTCCAAAAGTGGCCTCTCCTTGTGGGATTTGGAACACCTTCCAAAAATAGACTCTGTCTCGATGTTATCCGTCTTTTGGAAACGCCGGTAAGAATAACTATTACAATTGAATTACATAGCTATTCCTATTATACAATAATTAATAAAATAAATAAAACTATTATTTAATTACAAACCGACGATACGAGATCGTATTTAATTTACAAACAAATTGCTATTCCCATTCATTTCGGGTAATAACAATTAAAATAAACTAGGCCATACTAGGTACAACAAGATAAATACTTTAAATAAATGACAATCATTAATTTAACTTAAATAAATATGCTTAAAAATGCTTTACAATGATGCCAAAATCGCCCTATCTATCAATCGTTGGTATCCATCTCGGTTTTTGTGGATTTATTTGATTTTTAACTTGTAAAAATCAATAATCAACTCTTAAATCTCATCTAAATCCAAACTAATTGTCCAAACCTTTTTTGGACCTTCAAATTAGTCCTCAATAATTTTATGATGAATAATTAGTTTGATTTGGTGATATTTTCCTAATTTAATAGGTAAAATCATAATTTTTAAGTAATAAAACCAAAATAATTGAAAAATTACCCAAAAAATTGAAACAAAATTTTTGAGTATTCTGGAACACTCTAAAGAACACCAAAATGTCAGAAAAATTGCCCCAAAATTCCGGATAAAATATATGAAGAAAAAGATCAATATTTATCGGTTTTTAACCACTAAAACCAATAAATATCAAAACAAGGTGAAATCACATTTTAAATTTTACTTTTAACTTTTAAATAATATTTTTAAATGTACATAAATTTATCATGGGCAGGAACAAACGTTTCAAAATTATGATTAATTTATTTCACTTTTATCGACTTTTATCTCATAAAATCAATAAACATGCAAAACTTCAAACAAACCTTCAACATTTTGCATACAATCAGTAGAAAAAATGCATAAAACACCATAAAAATTCAATGGCCCTAATCATCTTTTAACTATTTTTAGTCAAATTATAACTAAAATGCGGCATTTTGACTCGGTTTTCTACAAAAAATCATTAAAAATAGCAAAATAACTTCATAAATCACCAAACTTTACCACAAATCTTTTGAGATCAGTAGGTGTGCATGCCCCAAAAATTTCATGCTAAAACCTCTTTTAACACAATTTTTGAGTTTTTATAAATTATCTCATAATTTATTAATATGCTTAAAATCAACATGCAAATTACAAGCCTAAACCCTGATACCAGTTGAAGGATCATAGATCCTAATTAGACTCTCTAATTAAAAATAAATTATCTCATAATATGTTCATTTAGTGATCTATGTAACTTGCATGCAAATATAAAAGCATAAAATTAAATATTAAGGAAAAACAATTTCCTTACATTGATATTTATGGCAATATGGGCACAAACTAGATCACCTTTCTAGTTTGTTCTTGAGCTAAAACAAAAGGATGATCCTCCTCACAAATCTTCAAAGAGAAGATCTCCTAAGAATGTGCACCTAAGAACAAAAACCCAAAAATAATCTAACAAATACTAACTAGATATTTGTGAAATCTACCCTTGATAATATAAATGATACTAACACTTTTAGTATTTATTTTATTTTACTAACAACTTAGTAAATTTTATTATTAGATTAGAGAGATGTACCAATTTTTCCACATGCAAAAAACATAAGTGAAGTAAGTGTAGAAATGAATATAAGATGGAGTATATAGGAGGGGAAAGTGGCGGGTGGAGTGAGGTGGAGTGAGGGAGTGTTTTTCCTTTTTTTTTTTGTCTAATACATTATGACATACATAATGATCACATGACATGTTATGGAAGAAAAATAAGCAAAGTGAAATGATTATAATCATCCACTACACTCCATTTACACGGTCCAATGTCCCATTTACGGGTCCATTTTGGTTCTTATATTTCTCGCACAAATACGTGTAAATTTTATTTAAACATCCTTTTATGTTTAAATATTTCTCGATTAATTTCGTCCAAATCACTCCGTAAATATACGTGTACCGCTACACATATTATTTTACGTACTAATATTAATCACATTAATCAATTAGTACAATTTCAGTGAATTAACAATTAATTGACTAAAACCCGTCTCATAAAATTTATTATTTAATTATCGCGTAATTAAATAATAACTGCCGCTCCTCGAGTTCACAACTCAAAATCTCTCTAAAAATAATCGACTAATCTTTTAGTCTACAAATCAAGGGACTAAATAAATTGTATCTCATACAATTAATTAGTTATCAATTGGGTTCGTTCCTATAGGTGTGAACGAAAGGGGTCAGTTGATCACCGCCGTCTCACGACAATAACGTCAAACTCTAGTTAGCCACCTGTTATCGATTTACGTTAATCAACTGACGAGGATCAAATAATTAAATATCTGATGATATTCCTTTAATGAGATTTATTATGTAAACTCACTATTGTGGAGGACACTAACTCCAACATAATTTTCTATCACTTTTAAATGAACAAAATTGGTGAATGCTAGACAATTAAATCGATAACAACAAAAATAAAACATGTAGTGGCGATTTGGCATGGATGCATAAAAATTTAAAACAATCAAGTCCAAATATGGCCATCAGTTAACCTAATTAACTAAAAAAAATATTACACTTCGGAAACCAACTCCTTGGTCCCTTGAGTCTTCAACAATATGGCCTCCTTCTTTAGGATTTCGGAACGCCTTTCCGAAAACACCGTCTTTATGAAAACTCCGTCTTTTGATGCTTCATTTAAATACTAATAATTAAATTACATAGCAATTTCCTATTATACAATTGGTAATAAAAAATAAAACTATTAATCAATTACAAATTGGGCGTTGCGAAATCGCAATTAATTACAAAACAAGTCGATATTCCCTTACATTACGGGAAATACCAACTTCTACCTATGGTCATATAAGGGAAAAATTACATAATTAAAATACTAATGAACCATTGATCCATATGAATAATAAAAATGCATTATGTAAAATGTCATGCCAAATTGTCTAACTTACCAACAACGATCAATTGAGTTTTCTTTGACGGAATTTTTACCATTAAAAAATCCATAATCCATTCTTAAAATAATTTTAAGATTAACTTATCATACTAATCTGGTATAAAATCAAAATAATTATTCCCACTAATTATCTTGAAATAATATGGGTTTTAAAACATACTTTTTAACCAAAAGACATAATAATTCATAATTATTATAGAGAAATTCCATTTAATTAAAGTATTCATGGAAAAATAAATTTTAAAGTTTTGTAAATTCTGGTCTTTCACCAAAATGACATGCATGTGAAAATTTTTGGTTTTGAAATTTATTTAAAACAATTTTACATTTTTCTCGGTAAAATGACAATTTTTAAGATTTAATTCTAAATCAAATCATAAAAATTGAAACGACTGTAAAATAAAATTTTGTACATATTGGAACAATTTCAAGGAGCTAAAAATATAAAAATTTCGGTCCCAAAAATTAAATCAATATTTATTTCTAAAATAACCATTATTTACCAATTTTTATCAAATAAAAGTCAATAAACTACCTAAATTAATCACATTAATTTAAAATTTTTATTTTTCATAAATACAGTGGCGGATTTCCCTTATGTTGGGCCGGGGCCAGGCCCCCCCTGTGATTATGGCCCAATTGCTATTTCTCAAATGAAATGTTTGGAAACTTTCAATATTTTAAGATGCTGGCCCCCCTTAATAAAGTCCCAAGACCATACTCTTTGGACTTCTCATCGATAATACGGAAATATTACCTCCACTTGCATTAAATGCTCCGTTCATTCCCAAAATTACATAATCAACAATAATTATTTTCTTTGGGTGATAATCAAGATAATACTCCGTAACCTAAAGTGCTAACATTGAATACAGCAAGTTTTTGGATAATAACTGGAATTGATTGGGGGTGATAAAGGAATCACCCATCAATTGGTATTTAGATCAATTGATAAAAGGTTGTTCTAACTTAATTAGACGTCTCATGTTTGAGCCCTAGGACTACTGTTGTGTTGAAACTCATGAGAGCGAGTTTTAGCGCCCTAATAGTGATCCTATCTGACTTAAATTCGGACTAAGCCGAATGGTCTACACAAAAAAAAAGTATATATGTTATTATAAACACAAATTCTCATTATAAACGGGAGATATCCGTCTATAGTTATAAACGGGCCAAATATCACCACTTTAAGCATATTTGACCCGTCTTTCACTTTAGACGGATATATCCGTCTATAATGAGACTAATTGTATTATAAAAGCACCACTTTTTAAAGTGGTCAATTACTAATATAAAATGGTCACTAATTATCATAAACTGGTCGTTTTTTGTTCGTTACATCATATAACTGTTGCACCCAATAACTACTACAAATCTACAATAGTATGGTAAATAAATGATCATTTGTCATCATTTTCCATTACTAATTTGAAGGGTATTAATTCGGTTTGATAGTTTTTAACAATTTTTTTTGGTTGCTAATAAAATTTCTATCGTTTTATTTATTTGTGTACCGAGTATATTTTTATTGAACTGGTCGTTACTATAATAAAAATTGTGAGTTTAATTTCTTTCCTCTTTGTCAATATTTTAGCTTAGATATGTGATTTTTTTTTTTTTGAAATGTGTTTATATATAAAGTTATATTATAAAACTTCTTTTTAAACTGTATAAACTGTCGTCTTTTTTAAAGTAATTCAAGATTCAACTATTTACTTTTCGGCCCCCCTAAAAAATATCTTCAAGATCCGCCACTGCATAAATAGAACATGTATGTGGTTATTTATAAATAAATATGCATAAAATAAACATGAAACATAATTTAATTAATTCTTAATTAATTTTAGTGCATTTTTAGTCAATTTTATGCCATTTTAAGTCATAAAAAGTGATTAAATATAACAAAAATCAAATTTTCGACCCATATCATTTTAAGAGCAGATTAATTACATGCAACATCATATTTTGTGATAAAACTAATTTTAACAACAAAATATCAAATTTTATTAATTTATCTCATAAATTCATAAAATCGTCTTATGACTACATGCATGTATGTAACTATGCTCTGATACCACTTGTTAGTATTTTATACCATATAATACTCATCTTATGATAATAAAATTACTAACTAATTTTATAAGACGGACTAAAACTACATGCATGCAAAGATTTTAAGACGAAAATTCCTTACATCGGTTGTTAGGCAAAAAGGGCACTACCAGGTCTCCTACCTAAGTAGTTCTTGAACTTATTGTGAATGGATGATCCTCCAATATTACCAAACCATCAAGAATATGGTCTCCTTTAAGATGAACCCAAGAGTTCACCCAAAGCTTACTACAAATAATATTAACTAGATATTATTTGATTATTTTTATGTATATTTGATATACTAATTAATATTATTACCTTGATAATATTATTAGTCTACTTTTATATGTGTTTTAATATAAAAGGATGAACAAAATAAGTAGAAAAATATGGTCTATAGATGGTGTGTATGAACCATCCACCACAAGCACATAAAGACCAATTTTTCTTCAAATTTTCAACCTTAGAAATGACAGAATGACTTGGGTATTTATAGCCATGCAAATGTAAACAATTCACATACAAATGCTAGTGGGTGTTGCCTACTTTTTTCACTCACAATGAGTGTATTAGTAGGTGTAAGAACCCGTCCAAATGGTCCCCTCCGGGTCCATTTCGATTTTTGACATTTGCCTCACAAATGCTTATAAGTCTTATATTTAGTTACCTGTCATAACTAAATATTAATTTAATTATTTAACAATTAACAACTAATAACCGCTTAACCATTAAGTAATTATTGGACCATTTTATCAATATAAAATGTATCGAATAAACCCTTATTAGCTAATTTCACAATCTCTTGTAAATTTAAATAGCTAATTATCTCCACCTCAAAACTTATACACATATAGTATAAAATTAATTAATTAACTATTAGTTAATAAATTCTAATTTTTATTTATTAATTAATTATCACATAATTAAATAATAAATCCTCTTATCCCGAGTTCGTAACGCGTCATCAAATAATACATTCACACGAGTAATTAAAAGTCAGATAATACACGGAATTAATTATCTCGTATCTCATACAAATAATTAATTCATTCAATTTGGGCGTCATCCAATAGGTGTGACCTAAAGGGACCAGTTGATCACCGCCGTCACGCGACAGTAACGTCAAACTCTAATCAGCCAAGCGTTACCGATTAACGTTGACCAACTGACAAATATATAAAATAAGACCCTTATATTCCTTGCACGAGATTTAATATGTAAACGCACTTATTGTGGAGGACACTACTCCAAAATAGTGAAGTTGCTAAGAGGAAGGAGATTGTTGTTCATGACGGGGAAGGTAATGACTCTTGCCATGAGGAAAAAGAGGAAGAAGTGCAAAGTTCAAGTGATGATGAAGATGGTGAAGCCTCCGGATCCATGGAGGTAGATGATGATGATGATGATAATGAGGAAGTTGATGATGATAGCAATGATAGTGATGAGGATATCGCAATGAGCGATAATTGAGGATTGACAAGCTTTTGGAGGATGCCACAAGTGTGGGGTTGATAACCCATTCCATTGTGAGTTTCCTACACCTCCTCTAGCTTTGTTTATGTCTATTGTTTCAAATTTTTTTTAATCTTGATCATTGGTTTTGAGTCCTAGCAACATTCAAAGGACTCCCACCTCGGTCTCATTGAGGTGTCTTATTTTGTTCCCACTTTTGAAAATCCAAAACGACAAACTAGTTTTATGCATTGCATTTTTGTGCATGAACTTCCCCACTTTTACACTAGAAATAGTGTCTTACTTGGTTTGGGGAAGTTCAAGCACAAGCATTGGGAGTTAATCTAAATTAGCTCTCCAACCAATAAAATCATGCATCATATAGTGTAGTATGGAATGCATCACTTGTGTATATGTCTTGTAGTTTGCATATTAGTGTAGAAATCATGCATTCTCATTTAGCTTGCATAATTTTCTATCGTATTGGCCATTGAGGACAATGTCCATACTAGTGTGGGGATAGGAAATTCTAACTTGAATTTTAAATCAAAAATCATAAAAATTGAAAATTTTTGAAAAATACAAAAATATGTTCTTTTATTTCACAATAACAAAAACCATAAAAATTTGAAAAACCAAAAACATGTTCATTCCTTTATAATGTAGAATTGTATATTTTGTATATACTTGTTTGTTTGTTTTTTAACCTTCTTTCACATTGATCGATTACGCCACATCCGAGACATGAGGATTATGAAGACCGCATGGTATGATCTTTCCAATCTCCTTTTTCCTCTCTATGTTAATGACTATGTGGCTTTATTTTGATTGATGCGGTATGAACCAATGTGATTGTAGGAGTTGCATTTAGCTTATATGACATACTAGTTGGTAGAATCATATGCATTAGGTTGTATAAATGTTAGTTGCAACATGGCATATAGTTGCATTTTAAGAAAAAATTTGTGAAAACATCTACTTGGGAAACTTGAAAAGTGTATATAAGGCCCTTGTAGATACTTTTTCTTCTTGAGACTTTGCTCACTAGAATGCTTCTAAAACACCCTATGATGTGTCATGCTAGTATCCTTTGACTCATGGATTAAGACCTAGTCAAGAGTACCTTGTGGTGTGATAACTCCTTTGCTACCGTTTATTCCAAGGTGGCCTTTGAAGCCATGCAACCATCTTCCACATTCTACCACATTTTGTCAACAAAAGGGAACGGGCACAAAAAATTCATCAATTTGAGTTCAAGCATTGAAATGAAAAATCAAAAGTTTGCAAAATGCATCAAAGAAAAGAGGAGCAAAAATAGGCTCATATGCTTCAAATATAAGCACCCTTCTAACAAATTAGGGTGACTTTGAAAATGTTCAAAAATGCAAAAGTTGAAATTGTCAAGCATCAAATGCTAAACATCAGAGAAATGGCAAAAAGAAATTGTTCTCAAATATCAAATGCCACAAGAAATTGGGGGGAGAAACAACATCAAAAGCAAACTCCTATATGAAACTCAAAACACATTGATCCCTTAATCCATTGAACCAACGTTTATGCATGGTGGAGAAGGAACGACCCTTCTTCTTGTCTAGGCAAGAAAGGGAATTCCGCGATCCTCCAGTGTTTCTAACACCATTAGGAGTCTACTCTTGACGAAAGCATTTAACGATTGAGGACAAAGGTACCCTAACTTGACACAACTAGGAGGTGATTTATTGGTATCCTCCTAGGCTTAGTAGCTTGAAGAAACCGTATCTATAACGGAGTGTGTACCCTTAGATTGTTTCCCTTGTAAATAATTTCCGCCACTTAGATGAGGAAAGTGGCTAATCATTTTTATAGATGCATCCATTACTTGCTTTTGTGTGCTTAATTCTTGGATGTATCGCCATTTTGGCAAGCCCCATCTTGCCTTGCAAGAAGGCATACTACCTCATGGTTGTCTTGTTATGAGTTGAAGGGGCGGAGTGAGACTCGCTAATTGTCTCATATCGGTTATATTAGTAGGTTAGTTTAAATAAAGGTCCTAGTTTTAGTCACCTGTTTACTCGAGACGAGAAAAGGTTCGGTTTGGGGATGTTTGATGTGACTCATATTTGAGCACATTTAGTCCCCGAATTTACCTCGTTCCCATACTTTATAGCACATAATTGGGTCATTTACTATCTTTAGTTTCCCATTTTGCATATTCTTTGAGGTTTTGTCTTCTTGGTAGGAAAAGATTGCTAACCTTGCATTTATGAGGCGAAATGGAGCTAAATTGATCGCATCAAATGACCAAGACTCAAAGAGAAGACCAACACTAAAGACCTAAGTAGATAATAAAGTGAAATGGGCAATGACGAAAGGATCCTTGCATCCCCAACACAATCCTTGCGGATTGTTAGGGAGCTAAAGAAGAGAAGCACTCTGTTCAGGAAACCGAGCGGATCATTCCCAGGACAAGCGGCTTGAGAAGCCAGAACCTGAGCGTCTCACAGAGGATCCGAGCAGATCACAAGTCCGAAGAGCCTGTGCCACAGCACAGGACGGGCGGATCATGACGGGACTAACAAGGAGGATCCGCTCATTTCCCTCGGGAGTAGCATTTCCTCAACTTTTCTTAGGGACTTAATAGTCATTTAAGCCCTTAGTAACCCTAATCCTTGTACCTAATCTTAGTATAAATACCCCTTTGTACTACCTATATTAGTATAACCCCTTAATCACTTCTTAACCATCTCTTAATCTCATCTTAATACTCTCTTAATTTAGTTGTAATACAATTTCTCAATATTAATCACATCTTAATCTCTCATTAATTTCTCTATTGTTCTTCCTTTATTTTGGGTAATTAGAAGATTTTTTGGGTTTATTTGGAGGATTGACAACCTTCCATCAATCATCAAGTACTTCTATTATTCTTTGCTTTATTATTTGGAATCATCTTCATAGGTATAATTCTCTTTGCCCTTGTTTAATTATTGTTAATCACTTTCATTTATTCATCATGTTTTGCTTTGTTATTATCTTTGACAACCTTATTAACATGTTGAACTTTATAATGAGTGAGTAGTCTTTTAGCTAGGGTTAATGGGGAATTAGGAGAAACAAACATGGGGAATGATTCATGCTTAATCTAATATGTTTTCATAACTAATTTGCTTGCTTGTTGTGATTTCAACTTATGCACATGTTATGTTTGATGAAATGTGAGTCTATGAATCCTTGCATTTTTTTATCCATCACCTATCTCTTCAATGAGGCTTGTAAGCATATAAACCAACTCGAGCCTCATTAGACCATGCATAAAGTTGAATAGGAAGGATTAAGTCGACTTGTAGGTGTTGTACAATCCAATCGATTCGGCTCCGGGACCCAAACCTTCTTAGGCATTGTAAGATATACACTAACTCGATCCCATCACAACAATAAGTGCTTGCATCTAGCTGAGCACATGTTTGTATGATCAACTCCCATGAATCCCCTATGAACTCATGACACCCTAGTGCTTTTAATCAATTGTTTACATCTCCTTTTAATTACCTTGCTTTGTTTTCATTACTTTACTTTTATCTTGTTATTTAGTTTAGACCAACTTCATCTCAACCTAATTTGTGACACCCTAAGACATAGCTATTTACAATTGAGAATCCTATATCAATACCTGTCCCTTGGGATTCGACCTTTACTTGCCTCTTTACTAAGAGTAGTTTGTGAAGTTATAAATATTGTTTTGGTTGGTAGCTTTTGACGACGAGTTTTAACTGGACCATGCGCTTCCTTACAATGAGACCCCTTTATTGGATGTCTTTATCGGTCGAATCATAGCCTAGCCCGAAAGGGACGTTGGGGACCTTGGGCTGTTTTAGGGGAGGTAAGGTGCTTTTCAGCGGGTTGAGAGGCATTTCCGGGAAGTACCCCTGGCGCATCAAGATGTGGTTGACTTTGAGGTTCGAGAACGGATCACAAAAAGGTGCCGCTTTGTTGGTTAGGGCATTCGCAGCTTGGAATCTCTACATTTTGCTGTCAGCCTGTTCAATGGCTTGAGAGGTTATCCCCTTTTTCATGACAGCCTTAATTGGGGGTGCATAAAATGTGATTGTTTTCCCGTTGAAGGGGACCCTGATTTTTTGATGAAGGGTTGATGTGACGGCTTTGGTATCATGGATACAGGGGCGCCCTAGAATCATATTAAATGATGCATCGATATGGACCACTTCGAAACTGGCTTGTCTTTCCAGGGGTCTTATTGCGATGATCAGGTTGATGAGGCCTATGACCTTACGACGAGTGTCGTCGTAGGCGCGAACTCCCTGATTGGTTGGGACTAGGTCAGTTTGTTTGACCCCTAGTCTATGAGTTGTTTTGAGAGAAATGACGTTGACTGCGGATCCGTCATCCACCAAGACCATGGGTATGTTCTTTTTCAAGCATTGCACGATGATGTATATGGCCAAGTTGTGATTGGCTCCGAAGGGAGAGATATCTTTATCGGAGAAGATGATTGGGTTATTCATGTCAGCGACATCTCTGGTCATATAAGCTAGCACTTCTCCGGGCGAGGAGGTGGAAGGCACTGTCAATTTCCCCAAGGCTTGAAACAAATCCTGCCAATGATCGAAGGATGTGGCGATTAGCTGCTAGATGGATATTTTGGCCTTGGCCTTCTAGAGTTGCTTGAGCATTGAGTTCTCAGGAACTCTGGGTTGAACGCCCACATCCGGGACGATTTGGTCATTGATTACTGGCGGATTGTTTGTTGTGTTGTTTGGGTTCTGGTAAGGGCGTCCAAATCGAGTATGGTGATCAATCTCTTTGGCTAGTTTGACCTTTCCCGAGACAATGTAGACATCCTCTACGTCCCAGATACCTTTTATTTCAGGGTCGCGAGTGTACCTTGAAGTGGTATTCCTCCGAGGATAGTTTTTGTGAGGGAAGATCTTGTGAGGTTGATTATTGCGAGATTGATTATTATGGAGTTGATTATGGTGGGGTTGATTATTATGGTTTATGTTGTGAGGTGCATGCCAGAATGGTCGCGGGAGTAGTCTCTTCTGGAATTGGGATTTTTGGGTGATTGGAGGCCCCTCCCTTGGGCGTGGTGTAGGTGTTGGTGGGTTGAACATTAGCCGGTGGTAATAATCCTTGAGTCGGATGATCCTTTCCGAGAGACTAGCTATGGCTACTTCAACTTGTTGAAACATGGCAATCATGGTCACGACGCTGAATATGAACATCCCGACTCAAGATGGCATTGATCACATCCTCAATAGGCAATATGAGATGAGAGCAATCTAGAGTCGGGTTGTCATTTGAGATGGCGTGAATTCCCAGGGTTTTTTTTGTTGTTGTTTGGTTTTCCCGGCGGAGGTAAGGGTAGTTCTCCTTTCTCGATCGTATCCTGGATGGCGTGCTTCAGCTTAAATCAAGTTTCTGTAGCATGGACTTTGCCTTGGTGATATTGGCAATTGGCGTTAGGATTCCAAAAGCGGGTTCTCCTTGTTTCAGGCGGGTCCAGAGTAGGCCCGATTGGTTGCAGTTTCCCTTGGTCCATGAGACTTTTCAGAACGCTAGCGTAGGTTGATCCCAAGTTTGTGAATGTCTTTTGGGGATGTTCCGCTTTCTTTGCAGTTGGCTCGAGGAGGTTGACCTCGTCAATCTTGTTTGTTTGACCGTAGGGACGAGATCCAGTTGATGTAGACCCCTAGTAGCCTCTACCCGTGGTTTTGGCCAGAACGCCCTTGCGTAGGTCATCTTCAATACGGGTCCCGAGGAACTGCAGATCCGGGAAGGTTTTGATGTTCTGATACCTTTCTAGGTTGGCATAAATCGGACGGAGGTTGTTGATTAATTTCTCCACCAAGGTTGATTCACTCAGCTTACTGACCAACTAGGTGCTCACTCTCCTCCAACGGGTTAGGAATTCGGTGAATCCCTCTTTGTCATTCTGAGTTAGGACCTCAAGAGTGAAGGTGTTGGCTTGAATTTCGACGTTTTCGGCGTATTGCTTAGCAAATTCAACGGTGACTTCGTCCCAAGTATTAATGCTCTTTGGGTCGAGGGAATAGTATCATTAACGAGGAACGGTTCCAAGGACGATGTAAAGATCCGCGAAAAGAGTGATACCGTCGTTTAGTATCAAAAAGAAATACCTAAAACAACTAACATAAGCTAGTGGAAGTAGGGTCGATCTCCACAGGGAGATGCGAAAATGTCTGCTAAACTAAGTCCGTCTGAGTAACTGTTTCTTAGGGGTTTTGAAGATTTGTTCTAAGCTACGGAGGTTAAAAGAGAAATAAAGTAAAGAGAAATAAAGTAGAGAGAAACAGCTAGGACAATCGGTTCACCATGATTCTCAAGGAGTCAAGTCTAGGGTCTTAGGTCAATGCAAATTCGGTCTGCAGGGTAGTAAAAAGGTCCTTCTGGTCTGTTATTCGCCCTAAAACATTACTAACTTAGGTTCCGCCCTCATTAGAATGCTCTAATGTTCACTGCAGGTCTTACCCCTTCCAATCTTCCGATCTAGGCCGAGGTGTACCAAAATTAATCATCTAATTGCGTCGACTCAAGCAGACAAGAACTGTTAAATGCAGTGATTAACAACACAGATTAGCTATGTCCTAGCAAAGGAGATTAGCTATGCATAATTGTTGAATAAACAATAACAACACATAAACTGTAAGAACTAAACATAATAAATAATCTAAGAGAGAATAAAAAGAATAGAGATTAAAGGAATAAGAGCAATAAAGCAAAAGTAATTAATTGGAATTAAGAGTAGAGAATACCGATTACAAGGGATGAACAATAGAGAATTAGGTTTCCAAGTGTAAAGTTCTAAGAGAGAGAGTAAGGAAGAGATAAGTCGAAGGGGAGAGGAGAGAAGACTAATGACTGCCGTCATTCTTATTTATTCCTAATTGCAAAAGGAAATCTCGAAATTAACTAAAAATCCGCATAATAGACCGAACCTCTTGATCGACTAGATTAAAACCACTCGATCGAGGATAGAACCCAGCAATCCTCTCGATCGGGTAACATAAGCACTCGATCAAGGACTTCAACAGACAACTATCTCGATCGAGTAAATAGGGAACTCGATCGAGGAACTTCAGCAGGATAAAGCATTCGATCGACCAATATCATCAGCCAACTTGGTCGTTCGAGCTATATTGGCACGGGTGGACTTCTTGAACACCTTCCGAAGCCACATTACGTATCTCTAAGTGACAGATTCCAAGCTCCGATTCCTCCTTTTCCAAAATGCATGAGATTGGGACAGGTTCGGGCTTGATTTCGCTACTTTCCGGTTCATACCTGCAATTAATACAAGACAAACCAAAATAGACTATTTGGGGGCATTTGTAGCTAGATGCCACATAAATAACATGAAAATTCATGTAAATATGAGGTAAAAACCTTATATAAAATACACGCATCAAATCACCCAAACCAAACCTTTGCTTGTCCCCACGCAAACTATGAATGCAACTAATGACAACTAATGGAACGGGACCAACTCATCAGCTACAAATTGTCCACCCAAACCAATTTAATGTAACAACTAACAAAGTGACAATAAGCACGTGCAAACGAGTTAAATCAATGCTTTAACCTATTGAACCGTCGACCTTGAAGAACTCGTGAATATCGGACTCTCAAGGATCGCTCGTCACACAAATTAAGCATAGGGGTGAGTTTATTAGTAAGAAATAGAAAGAAGTAGAGACACTCACCTAACTCGACCTATATGAACATGCATGCAGCTGACAAGAAATCGATTTCTACCGACCGTACATACGCATTCCAACCAATCAGGACCGAGACACACGCCAAGGACTTACATATGATATGTGGCGAGGTTATTGGGTAAGAAGAGTCAAAATAAATTTGGATAAGTGGACAAAGTCAAGCCAGTACGACCATAACCAAATAGGAGAATGATCCCGCTTCACTACTCAATACAAAATGTAGAACTATGCCATTATGGCAAAACATCACTCACATCAACAAGGGACTCCTCATAAGAAGATAATGATAAGCATGGGAGTATTATTCAACGATCTTTTTCACATATATTTTTCCTTTTTTTTTCGATTTTCTTCATCAACTTTTTTTTAATTTCTTCCATATTTCTTTTCAATTTTTTCTCAATTCACTTCTATTCTAACCACTAGAACTAGCTTGACAGGGTAGGCTAAGTTTGGATGTAGTTAAGGGGTCAAAACAGCAAATTTGGCTATTGTGAAGTTTATGGGCAGTAATGAAAGAAGGGTTGTAAGTTACCTCTCCAGGAGTGTCACCACCACAAACCGAATGCATACAGGTACCAAGAAAAGGGCGTCATGCATGTGCAAATTAATGTTGCATGTCTAATAGAGAGTACTACTCAAATCCTATATGAAACTGGTCATGAATGTCACCAGTTTATCACGCTCTAAATCTTAGAATGTATATGTAGCTTGCCAATATAAGAGTTAAGTCTATTCGTTCATATAAGTTTAAACCAAAAACTCATAGATTATGCACATTACGATGCCAACAAAATGTTAAGAATATGCAAGGCAAGGGTAAAAGACTCAAAGTAGCATAAAAGTTAAACGTTCCGACTCAACCTAAAGGCAAAAGTAAACGTGAATCTTTTTGAATTTTATACAATTTTTTTTGAATTAAAAACAACAATGCATACGAAAATAAATAAACGTACAAACTGAAATGCAATAAAACAACATGGAGACACAGATATGGATGCATACCTCCCCAAACCAAACCGTACAATGCCCTCATTGTACCAAAAATAGGGAAAGGAATGCAAACGGAAGGGAAAAGGGAAATGGGGCTCGAAAAACATTCAAAATGGGCGGAAGCAAGGACCTCCCCAAACCGACCAACAACATGGGAGGTCGTAATCAGCCTCGTGATATCGCAGCATGCAGAATATATCAACAGTACTTGATCGAAAGGGCAGAAGAACTCAATCGAGTAAGATAGGTGTTAGAAGGTCTCGATCGAAAAGGTTGATTCTGCAGGCATTCGATCGAAGAGAGCAGCTGTTCGTTCGAAAATAAAGAGCAGCAAAAACGTTCGATCGAGTAGAGAAAGCACTCGATCGAACAGTTCACATGTGAGTCCTACAAAACGCAACAAAGATACTACGAAACTAACAAAATAACTTAAATATCCAGCGATTGTTTGTAAAACTAGAGTCTAAGCACACAAAAATAATTCAAAAAGTTTAAACAAAATTACAGCAAAAACAGGCCTGGTTGCCTCCCGGATAGCGCAGGTTTAGGAGGTCCCGCACGACCTTTTGACTTCAATTATCTGGCTCATCAGGATTGTCGAAGTAGAGAACTTGAACTCTGCCACCCACGTAATTTGCTTCATGGTAATGCTTCGCATATTGGCCATTGACTTTGAACCTGTTGCCCTCGGAACTTTCTAATTCAACAGACCCAAATTTGGTGACACCAGTCACCGTATAAGGGCCATTCCATCTGGACTTTAGCTTACCAGGAAACAAGCCCAGTCGGGCATTAAACAGCAACACTTTATTCCCGACATGGAATTCGCAAGGTATGATCCATTTATCGTGCCATCTCTTTGTTTTCTCTTTATAAATGCGCGAGCTATCATAGGCATTTAGCCTAAACTCTTCCAGCTCATCTAGCTGCAATAAATGATTTTGACCACATAACTTAGGATCATAGTTCAACTCACGAATAGCCCACCAAGCCTTACACTCTAACTCAATAGGTAAATGACAGGACTTCCCATAAACCAACGAATATGGTGATGCACCAATCGGTGTTTTAAAGGCAGTCCGATAAGCCCATAATGTGTCATCTAATTTAAGACTCCAATCCTTCCGTGATTTAGAAACTACCTTAGCCAAAATCTCTTCTAGTTCCCTATTAGAGACCTCAACCTGCCCACTAGTTTGGGGATGATCCCCCAAACCACGACGATGTTGGATACCGAATTTAGACAATATAGAAGTGAGTTTCTTTTCTTTAAAATGCATTCCCCCATCACTAATGATGACCCTAGGGACACCAAATCGGGGAAAAAAAATCTTTTCGAACATCTTGATCACAGTCTTGGCATCAAAATTAGGTGAAGTAATCGCTTCCACCCATTTAGACACATAATCTACTGCTACCAAAATATACCTGTTACCTTTACTGGATGGGAATGGTCCATGGAAATCATTGCCCAGACATAAAAAACTTCAAATTCTAGGATGCCGTGTTGTGGCATCTCATGTCTCTTAGATATATTCCCAGAGCGTTGCATCACAAGCTAAAACAAACACTTTAGCATCGGCAAATAAAGTAGGCCAGTAAAAATCAGATTGAAGTACCTTAGCCACGATATGTGACGGGCCATGGTTACCACCATAAGAAGATGAATGACAGCCTTCTATGATTGCCTTGGTCTTCCACTGTAGAATACACCATCTGTAGAGACCGTCTGCACACTCCTTAAATAAATAAGGGTCATCCCTGAAGTACTGCTTAACATTATAAAGAAAACGCTTCTTCTACTCATAAGAGAGGTCGGGTGGCATCTCTCCATTGACAACATAGTTAGCCAAATATGCATACGATGGATCATGGTTAGTGTTAGAAAAAATAGCAAATAAGGAATCATCTAGAAAAGAATCATCAATAGGTAAAGAATCCTCTCCCTCCAGCTGCGATAATTGCGACAGATGATCAGCTACTACATTCTCTGCACCCTTCTTATCTTTGATCTTCAAATCAAATTCCTGGAGAAGAAGTATCCATCTCAGCAATCATCGTTTAGCTTCCTTCTTAGCAAGAAGGTGTCTCACCACTGCATGGTCAGTAGAAACAGTGACTTCTGATCCTATCAAATAAGAACGAAATTTCTCCTGCGCATAAACCACAGCTAACAGCTCATTCTCAATAGTGGTGTACTTCACTTGAGCCTCATCCAGAGTTCGGCCTGCATAGTAAATTGCACTCAAAGCTTTGTCTTTCCGCTGGCCTAACACCACTCCTAGTGCATAGTCACTAGCATCGCACATAATTTCAAACGACAACTGCCAGTTAGGAGGCTGAATATTCGGTGCTGAATGAAAGATCATAGATCCATATTAGACTCTCTAATAAAAATTAAATTATCTCATAATTTATCATTTTAGTGATCTATGTAACATGCATGCAAATATAAATGCATAAAAATGAAAGTAAAGGAAAAACAATTTCCTTACATAGATTTTTATGGTAATATGGGCTCAATCAAGATCTCCTACCTTGATTGTTCTTAACCTTATAATAAAAGGATGATCCTCCTAATAAATCTTCAAATAGAAGATCTCCTTCAAGATGCACCCAATAACTTAACCCAAATATCTAACAAGTATTTTACTAGAAACTTGTTAAAATTATACCCTTGATAATATTTGCAATATTACTAACACTCTTAGTAATAAAATTTGATTACTAACTTCTTAGTAAAGATGTGTAATAATTTTTAGAGAGATAGACAAAATATTTGTTCACATGCAAAAGTGAAGTAAGCAAGCATGTAACAAAATGAACAATCTTAGTCTATAAGGAGGGAAGGGGGCCGGGTAGGTGAGAGGTAGAGTGTAGGAGTGATTTTCTTATTTTGTCAATTTTACATCACATGCAAAAGATGATTATAGGATAACTTATGGAAGTATATAAAGTAAGGTGAAATGATTATGTTCCTAATCATCCACAACACTCTATCTTACACGGTACACTTGCCCATTTACGGGTCCATATTGGTTCTAATATTTGTCGCACAAATACATGTAATTTTATTTTAAACATCGTTTCATGTTTAAATACTTCAATAATTAATTCGTTCAAATCACTCTGTAAATATACATGTACCGCTACACATATTATTTACGTAGTAATATTAATCACATTAATCAATTAGTACAATTTTAGTGAATTAACAATTAATTAACTAGAACCCGTCTCCCAAAATTTATTATTCAATTATCGCATAATTAAATAATAACTGTCGTGCCTCGAGTTCGCAACTCGAAATCTCTCTAAAAATAATCGACTAACCTTTTGGTCTATAAATCAAGGGACTAAATAAATTGTATCTCACACAATTAATTAGTTGTCAATTGGGGTTCGTTCCTTTAGGTTTGACCGAAAGGGGCCAGTTGATCACCGCCGTCGCACGACAATAACGTCAAACTCTAGTCAGCCAACCGTTATCGATTTACGTTAATCAACTGACGAGGAGCAAATAATTAAATATCTGATGATATTCCTTTAATGAGATTTATTATGTAAACGCACTATTGTGGAGGACACTAACTCCAACAATCTCCCTCTTGTCCGACACAAGGTGTGCGCTACCAATTCTCTTGTCCGTTTTAATCTCCCACTCAATGCAAGGTGTCTTTCAGGTCGCACTTGCACATGAACATATCGCGAGTGGTTTTCTCGATCGGGAGTGTGACTACCTGACCGGAAAAATCTCTCACATATTACTTCCGAGCGTGGCCACGCATTTGTATTCATTAACTCCTCGAGTGGCCTTGAGATATAGTTTACCCAACATGGGTGGACAATTCCTGTATGCCCTATCTATCCTATTGCACAATACAGATCACCATGACCTAGTAAATGCCCTTTTGGCCTCCTTTCACGGCACGACCTAGGACAAAAACCAAAGTCACTCGAAAACTGCACTTGCTCAGATAATAGTCTCCAGTCAAAAGAATCGACTCATTAGAACATCTTAGAGATCCCCGCCACGACCAGGCGTCTATAATAGAACTTAGGGACTCTCTAAATGGTCACTGTCCGACAAAGTGTCATACACTCTGCCTATGTAATCGACCAGTCACCACGTATGACCTTATGGTGTTGAACAACCATCAATCAACTTATAATCTAGTCACTCCGAGACGTCACCTCATTAAGTGACTAGGGACAAAATACAATGTTCATCTTATTCACTTGAATAGTTTCAACATTGTCTCCACAACTTATTCAGATAAACAAGGTATTTAAAAATTTGTCACACTAAATAAAAGATTCATAAAAGAATGAATGCGAAAACAATGAATGTGATTATCATATATATATAATAAGAGATACACTATCCAATTATTACATATCCATAATCTAAAGAAAATCTGGTACTTGTCTCAATCCCATTGCGACGACAAGACCATCATGCTAAGCCTTTGATAAAGGCTTGGTTAAAGGATCAGCAATATTATCATCTGTCCCAACCTTACAAATGTCAATTTCCTTCCTTTCCACATAATCTCTAATTACATGCATGGTATTTCCTTTTAATGTGTCTAGATTTGTTACTAGACTTCGGCTCATTGGCTTGAAAAATAGCTCCACTGTTATCACAATATAGAGTGATAGGATCTTTGGTGGAATGGACTACTCCTAGTCCCTCAATGAATGCCTAATCCAAACAGCTTCCTTCGCAGCCTCAGACGCTGCAAGGTACTCAGCCTCTGTTGTAGAATCCGCAATAACGCTTTGCTTGAAGCTCTTCCAGCAAACAACTCCTCCATTTAGCATAAACACATAGCCGGATTGGGATTTCATGTCATCCCGATCGGTTTGGAAACTTGCGTCAGTGTAACCTCTTACACGCAACTCAGTTTCTCCTCCAAACACTAAGAACGAATCCTTAGTCCTTCCCAAGTACTTAAGGATGTTCTTTACGGCTATCCAGTGACTCTCACCAGGCTTGGCTTGATAACGACTTGTCATGCTCAAGGCATCGCAACGTCGGGACGAGTGCAAATCATAGCATACATGATAGACCCAACAGCGGAAGCATAAGGGACGGTCTTCATGTGTTCAATTTCCTTAGGGGTGGAGGGAGACTGTGACTTGCTCAAAGTAATCCCTTGGCCCATTGGTAGAAATCCTCTCTTGGAGTCTTTTATATTGAACCGGTCATGAACTTTGCCAATATAAGCTTCTTGACTCAATGTTAGTATCCTCTTGGACCTATCCCTATAGATCCGGATACCCAAGATTCGTTGTGCCTCTCCCAAGTCCTTCATCTGGAAGTGTTTCCCTAGCCACTCCTTAACGGAAGTGAGCGATGGAACATCATTCCCAATGAGCAATATGTCATCCACATATAGGACAAGGAATGCAACCTTACTCCCACTAAACTTCATGTATAAACACGGTTCTTCCACACTTCTAGTGAAACCGTATTGTTTAATAACATGATCAAAGCGATGATTCCAACTCCTAGATGCTTGCTTAAGACCATAGATGGACTTTTTAAGCTTACACACCTTCTTAGGGTTAGATGTATCCACAAAACCTTCGGGTTGTATCATGTATACCTCTTTTTCTAGAATCCCATTCAAGAAGGCGGTTTTGACATCCATTTGCCAAATCTCATAATCATGAAATGCGGCAACCGCTAAGATTATCCTAATGGACCGAAGCATAGCGACTGGTGCAAAGGTTTCGTCATAGTGTAAACCATGAACTTGGGTGAAACCTTTTGCTACCAATCTAGCTTTGTAAACATCCACATGTTTATCCACGCCGAGCTTAATTTTATATATCCATTTACACTGAAGGGGTCGCACTCCCTCAGGTAAATCCACCAAGTCCCATACTTGGTTCTCATGCATGGAATCCATTTCGGATCGCATGGCTTCTAGCCAAAGCGAAGGGTCGGGATTAGACATGGCCGATTTGTAGGTAGTGGGTTCATCACTTTCCAAAAGTAACAAAACACCATCCTCTTCGATGTTACCAAGGTAGCGATAAGGTGGATTAGAAATCCTACTTGACTTTCTAGGAACAATTACCATTTCATAGGAAGAGGGAATGATATCCTTAATGAGGCGATGTCGTCGGGTCGCATCCAATCAAACACATTTATAATACTCAACAAACTACTAGTTAGCGGTAAGTCGAGGTCGATCCATGGGACGGTGTGCTTTGGGTTCTAAGTCTATCTATCTCAATTTATGCTAGTGTCACAATTTGGTTGGGTTGTAGTTGTGTTCTAGACTAATAAAAGCAATAAAGTAAAAGAAGTAATAAAAGGAAGGATGTAAACAAATGATTAAAAGTGCTAGGATATCATGGGGTCAAAGGAGATTCATGGTTTTAATCATACAAACATGTTTACAATTATATGCAAGCAATTAGTGTTGTGGAGAAACCGAGTTGGTTTATATCTTACGGTTCATAGGAAGAGTTGGGTCCCGGAGCCGAATCGATTAGATTGTACAACACCTACAAGTCGACTTACTTTCCTCCTATTCAACTTCTATGCATGGTCTAACAAGACTCGAGTTGGTTTATATCTTACAAGTCAAGTTGAGTAGATAAGAGATGATAAAAATGCAAGGATTCATAAGCTTAGCATTTCATCAAACATAACATGTGCATAAAGTTGACATCACAACAAGCAAGCAATTTTGATTATGAAAACATATTAGATTAAGCATGAATCAATCCCATGTTGGTTTCCCCTAATTACCTACTAATCCTAGCTAAAAGACTACTCACTCATTATCATGGAAAATATGTCATTAATGGTGTCAATCTTCACAACAAGTATAAACATGATAATAGAATGAAGAAATGAACAATAAAGATTAAAGAGTAGAGGAATTATACCAAACTTGAGGTGATCCAAATAATAAAGCAAAGAATAATAGAAGAAACTTGATTGATTGATGGAAGGTTGTCAATCCTCCAATAATAACCCAATAATCTTCAATTACCCAAAAGTAATAAACTTGAACAATAATTAAGGAGAGATTAATGTGAGATTTGTGGAAAGATTAAAGAGCAATCTATTCTAATCTACTCCTAATCTAATCTAAGGAAGGATTTTTCTAGCTAAGAAAGGATGTTCCCATGATTACTACAAATGGGGTATTTATAGTGGAAATTAGATGGATGCATTAGGGTTAACTAAGGGCTAAACTAGTAATTACACTTTTGAGATTTGGGCAGGGAGAAGCCGGTATTTCACGAAGGAAGGGCTTCTTTCTTTGAAGCTTGAAGAAGACGAAAATGTGCTGGGCTGGAATCCGGGCGGATTGATGTCGGGACGGGCGGATTGGTGAAGGGGAAGACGGGCGGATTAGGGTGAAGACGCACGGATTCTGTACATTGGGGACGGCCGGATTCCAGAGAATCCGCACGGGTTGGACTGCAGTTCTCGTTTTCTCTTTTATTCTTCCCTTTCCTTCACTTCCATTTTATTCGTGTAGGCTTGGTCTTTAGTCCTTGCTTCCTCCTCATACTAGTCCATCAAATATCGTCAAATAGCTTCCGAATACGCACGAAAGACGGGAATTTACGCCTTATTATCTCCTTTCCTGCAAAACATATAGAATGCGATAGAAAAGCAAATAGGAAGGTTTTGACGGACACAATGGCCAAAGAATGTTATAATAGTATGCAAAATAGGCTCAATTAGGAGACTAAATGTGCGCAAATAATGTTCACATCAAATATCCCCAAACCGAACCTTTACTCGTCACGAGTAAAGAGGTGACTAAAACTAGACCTTTATTTAAACTAATCTACTAATATAGCCGATATGAGACAATTAGCGGGTCTCACTCCGCCCTTCAACTCACAACAAGACAACCATGAGGTAGGATGCCTTCTTGCAAGGCAAGGTGGGTCTTGCAAAAATGGCAATACATCCAAACATTAAAGCACACAAAATCAAATAAAGGATGCATCTACAAAAAGAATAGCCACTCCCTCATCAAGTGGCGGAGGCAACTAAAAGAGAACAAATTTAAGAGCTTATAATCCTTCACAAATACTAGTTCAACAAATTACTAAGGCTAAGAGGATGGTACTAAATCACCTCCAAATGGTGTTAAACTAGACTACTTTCATCCTCAATTTCCAAATGCTTTCGTCAAGAGAGATCGGATGGTGGTGGAATGATGATCCCTATGATGCTAGTAGCATATGACATGACAAGTCTCGAATTCTCTACAAAAGTAAAGGTCATGGATCGTCCCAAGCTCGACAAAGTGGCTTGACAAAAAGGCTTTTTGGGAATGAAATGCTCAAATCTTTATACACAACGGGTGGATATGACTAGCATTCAAAATTGTCCTCATTTAACTTTCTCATTTCAAAGATTTTAAGATGGGGTTTGTCCCTTCCGGGCTAGTGTCCTTTGCTTTCGCCAATCGCTTATTAGGCAACCGGTTAACCTCTAGACAATAACTTTTCGGGGTGATAGTCACTCTGTCTCTGGGCGGCCGAATTCACAACCGTGTGGGGGCCCAATTCAATGTATCCCGCTCCAAAGCACATCGAAGTGGTACGCCTCCATCAAAACATTACAAAGGTGAATGCCACATCCGGTATCAAGTACCCAAGTGGAAGTACAAGCATAATTAACTTCTATCACATAGAGAGAGGAAATCATACCAATAGGCGTCACACGCCCTTCCTTGAGATCCTCCAAGTATTTGGGACAACTCCTCCAATAATGCCCCTTCCCATTACAATGGAAACATTCGGCCTCGGAGAGTTTGACACTTTTTGCCTTGGGATTGCCATTCTCAACGGCCTTCCCCTTTCCCTTGTCATGTTTCTTTGACGATTTCTTGAATCCCCTTTCCTTTCTTAACTCCAAGGGACATGTTCTTTAACTTCATGGTTAAAACATGTCCTTTTTCACTCCCACTAGCTTCCATATCCCTCTCCGCTTGGGTGAGGAGTGCATGCATTTCATGCTAACTCTTATCCATGTCATTCATGTTGTAGTTTACCCTAAAGTGGGCAAATTTGGTGGGAAGTGAGTGGAGGATACGATCCACCACAAGAGTCTTTGGAATCTTACACCCTAGACGCTCTACGATGTCAACATATTCCACCATTTTGAGTACATGGGGACCAAACTTTTGGCCCCTCTCAAACTTAGCTTCAAAGAAGCGTGCCGCCGCATCGTATTGACGGACTTTAGGTGTTTGTGAAATAATAGTGATCATACGAGTGAATATCTCGTACGCATTTAAAGAAATGCATGATAGCTTGAGCTTTGGGGACATTGACCATATCAACACATTCTTGATATCATTCGACAACCTCACATGGTCATCATAGGCGGTCCGCACCGCCGATGAAGCCCTTAGACCGGGCTCGATAGGAGGAGCATCGGTCAAGTAAGTGAGCACATTGTCGGACAACGCAGCACTTTTGATGTTGGATTCCCATTCAAGAAAGTTACTACCTTCATCTTATAAGATACATTTGTCCATTACGGACCTTAGCCATGAATCTTTGCCAGTGAAGTAGTCGATGGAGTTGATGAAGTTGCCATTGCGAATTAAAATGCTACAACAAAAAGGAAAAATTAACATCCATTGTTTTTTAAAAATTACTTGTAAAAACATGTTTAACAAGTTTTAGCATTTATATAATGATCTCCCACTAAATTATATAAATGATTCCAAGACCCAAATATTAAACAAAAATGAGCATCGCTTGGGCGAAACATCCCATAATTGTGTAAATTCGGTAAGTCACGTTGACTAATTCTACCCCTAAAACTCTTGGTCGACGAATTTCCTTAAATCCATCTACTAGCCCCGGAACACAAGACCGTCATATATCCCGTTGAGTCCAACCAATTTTAGCGTGTGATAATCGTTTACCACCCTACTTACCCAAGGTAAAAAGAGAACACCTCGATTGGGCGAGCGTGGCTCTAATGAACAAGAGATTCATAGGTGTTACTAATTGGTAAGGCTAATCTCAATTTTAGTTATGTGAGAGATCTTGTCAATTTAGTCGTAAATTCTCTATAAGTGAACTAAGTCGGTGAATGTAAATGACGTGAATTGACAACCGCGAAAATAAAATGCACGTGAATGGCGATTTTGGCATGCGCGAAAATAAAACAAGCAAACAAGTAAGCATATGAATAAATCCTAGTATGGCCACCTAGTTAATAAAAACTAGTCTATTACATTTCGGAAACCAACTCCTTGGTCCCTTGCCTCTTCATTCCATAAGTGGCTCCTTCTTGTGGGATTTGAAACACCTTCCAAAAATAGACTCCGTCTCGACGTAATCCGTCTTTTGGAAACGCCGGTAAAAATAACTATTACAATTGAATTACATAGCTATTCCTATTATACAATAATTAATAAAATAAATAAAACTATTAATTAATTACAAACCGACGATACGAGATCATATTTAATTACACAAATCGATATTCCCATTCATTTCGGGTAATAACAATTAAAATTAAACTAGGCCATACTAGGTACAACAAGATAAATACTTTAAATAAATGACAATCATTCATTCAACTTAAATAAATATTCTTAAAATTCTGTAAATTGATGCCAAAATCGCCCTATCTTTCAATCATTGGTATCCATCTCGGTTTTTGTGGATTTAATCGATTTTTAACATGTAAAAATCAATAATCAACACTTAAATCTCATTTAAGTCCAAACTAATTGTCCAAACTGTTTTGAACCTCAAAATTAGTCCTCACTAATTTTATGATGAATAATTAGTTTGATTTGGTGATATTTTGCTAATTTAATCGGTAAAAATCATAATTTTTAAGTAAAAATCCAAAATAATTGAAACATTACCCAAAAAATTGAAACAAAAATATTGAGTATTCTAGAACACTCCCAAGAACACCAAAATGTCAGAAAAATTGCCCCAAAAATGCGGATAAAATTTATGAAGAAAAAGATCGATTTTTATCGGTTTTTAACCACTAAAACCAATAAACATCAAAACAAGGTGAAAACACATTTTAAAATTTACTTTTAACATTTAAATAATATTATTAAATGTACATAAATTTATAAAGGGCAGAATCAAATGTTTCGAAATTATGATTATTTTATTTTACTTTTATCGACTTTTATCTCATAAAATCAATAAACATGCAAAAACTTCGAACCAACCTTGAAACTTTGTCAGACAATCAGTAGAAAACATGCATGAAATACCATAAAAATTACATGGCCCGAATCAACTTTTAACTAGTTTTAGTCAATTTTTAACTAAAATACGGCATTTTGACTCGGTTTTCTACCAAAAATCATTAAAAATAGCAAAATAAATTCATAAATCACCAAACTTAAACACAAATCTTTTGAGATTAGTAGGTATGCATGCCCCAAAAATTTCGTGATAAAACCTCTTCTAACACAATTTTTGAGTTTTTATAAATTATCTCATCATTCATTAATATGCTTAAAATCAACATGCAAATTACAAGCCTAAGCTCTAATACCACTTGAAAGATCATAGATCCATATTAGATTCTCTAATAAAAATTAAATTATCTCATAATTTATCATTTTAGTGATCTATGTAACATGCATGCAAATATAAATGCATAAAAATGAAAGTAAAGGAAAAACAATTTCCTTACATAGATTTTTATGGAAATATGGGCACAATCAAGATCTCCTACCTTGATTGTTCTTGAGCTTATAATAAAAGGATGATTCTCCTAACAAATATTCAAAGAGAAGATCTCCTTCAAGATGCACCCAAGAACTTAACACAAAAATCTAACAAGTATTTTACTAGAAACTTGTTAAAATTATACCCTTGATAATATTTATAATATTACTAACACTCTTAGTAATAAAATTTGATTACTAACTTCTTAGTAAAGATGTGTAATAATTTGTAGAGAGATAGACTAAATATTTGTTCACATGCAAAAGTGAAGTGAGCAAGCATGTAACAAAATGAACAATCTTAGTCTATAAGGAGGGAAGGGGGCCGGGTAGGTGAGAGGTAGAGTGTAGGAGTGATTTTCTTATTTTGTCAATTTTACATCACATGCAAAAGATGATTATAGGATAATTTATGGAAGTATATAAAGTAAGGTGAAATGATTATGTTCCTAATCATCCACAACACTCCATCTTACACGGTCCACTTGCCCATTTACGGGTCCATATTGGTTCTAATATTTGTCGCACAAATACGTGTAATTTTATTTTAAACATCGTTTCATGTTTAAATACTTCCATAATTAATTCGTTCAAATCACTCCATAAATATACATGTACCACTATACATATTATTTACGTACTAATATTAATCACATTAATCAATTAGTACAATTTTAGTGAATTAACAATTAATTAACTAAAACCCGTCTCCCAAAATTTATTATTCAATTATCGCATTATTAAATAATAACTGCCGTGCCTCGAGTTCGCTACTCGAAATCTCTCTAAAAATAATCGACCAACCTTTTAGTGTATAAATCATGGGACTAAATAAATTGTATCTCATACAATTAATTAGTTGTCAATTGGGGTTCGTTCCTTTAGGTGTGACCGAAAGGGGTCAGTTGATCACCGCCGTCTCACGACAATAACGTCAAATTCTAGTCAGCCAACCGTTACCTATTTACGTTAATCAACTGACGAGGATCAAATAATTAAATATCTGATGATATTCCTTTATTGAGATTTTTTATGTAAACGCACTATTGTGGAGGACACTAACTCCAACACTGAAATCAAGGCCTGCTTCAACCTGTTAAAAGCAAAAAGACACTCATCAGTAAATGCAAAGGGGTCATCTTTAAGCAACAGTTGTGCAAGCGGTTTAACAATTTTTAAAAATTCCTTAATGAACCGGCGATAAAGTCGGCATGACCAAGGAAACTCCTCCCTCCTTTAACATTAACAGGATGAGGCAATTACTGAATCACTTGCACCTTTGCTTTATCATCTTTGATGCCCCTATCAAAAACTAAGTGCCCTAAGACAACTCCCTCGTTGACCATAAAGTGGCACTTCTCCCAGTTAAGCACAAGATTAACCTTAATGCAGCGCTTCAACACTTTATTAAGGTTAGACTGACAGTTATGAAAATCACTTCCATAGACGCTAAAATCGTCCATAAAGACTTCCACAATAGACTCTATATACTCAGAAAATATCCCCATCATGCACCTTTGAAAGGTGGCAGGGGCATTACATAAACCAAAAGGCATTCTACGATAAGCAAAAACACCCTGAGGACAAGTAAAAGTTGTCTTTTCCTGATCGTCTGGATGAATAGGGATCTGAAAGAACCCTGAATATCCATCTAAATAACAGAAAAACTTATGAGAAGCTAACCTGTCTACCATCTGATAAATGAAAGGAAGGGGAAAGTGATCTTTCTTTGTGGCGGCATTTAGCTATCTGTAGTCTATGCACATCCGCCAACCAGTTACTACTCTAGTGGGTATCAATTCGTTTTTATCAATCATAACCACAGTAGTCCCTACTTTCTTAGGAACTACCTGAAATGGACTCACCCATTTAGAATGACCAATATAGTAGATAATACATGCATCGAGCAGCTTCATTACCTCAGCCATCACAACATCCTACATCTTTTGATTCAACCTGCGCTGACCCTGTTTGCAAGGCTTGTGATCTTGCTCTAGCTCAATACTGTGCATACAAACATCGGGACTGATGCCCTCAATGTCATCCAATGAATAACCCATTGCCTGCCTGTTTTTCTTAAGAACATCTAACAAAGCGGTCAACTGATCATCATCCAATTTAGCACTGACAATGACTGGATATTGCTTTGTATCATCTAAAAATGCATATTTAAGATGAGAAGGAAGAGGCTTACGCTCGGGTACCTTTACCTCCATAGCGCAGAGAGTATTTATCATTTGTTCCATTCTCTCTCCTTCAGCGTCAGTGAGTTCATGCTCATCTATTGTAACTTCAAGCAAATCCAACACAGCATCAAATAAATTTAAGAGAAATAAAGTTGAGAGAAACTACTAGGACAATCGGTTCACCATGATTCTCATTAGAATGCTCTAATGTTCACTGCAGGTCTTGTCCCTTCCAATCTTCCGATCTAGGGCGAGGTGTACCAAAATTAATCATCTAATTGCGTCGACTCAAGCAGACAAGAACAGTTAAATGCAGTGATTAACAACACAGATCTAAATCGCACTAAACCCTAGTCACCTATTCATAATTCCCTTAAAATCATGGTTCCCCTATGTCCTTGCAAAGGAGATTAGCTATGCATAATTGTTGAATAACCAATAACAGCACATAACCTGTAAGAACTGAACATAATAAATAATCTAAGAGGAGAATAAAAAGAATAGAGATTAAAGGAATAAGAGCAATAAAGCAAAAGTAATTAATTGGAATTAAGAGTAGAGAATACCGATTACAAGGGAAGAACAATAGAGAATTAGGTTTCTAAGTGTAAAGTTCTAAGAGAGAGAGTAAGGAAGAGACAAGTCGAAGGAGAGAAGAGAGAAATCTAATGACTGCCGTCATTCTTATTTATTCCTAATTGCAAAAGAAAATCTTGAAATTAACTAAAAATCCGCGTAATAGACCGAACCTCTCGATCGAGTAGATTAAAACCACTCGATTGAGGATAGAACCCAGCAATCCTCTCAATCGAGTAACATAAGCACTCGATCGAGGACTTCAATAGACAACCATCTCGATCGATTAAAGAGGGAACTCGATCAAGGAACTTCAGCAGGATAAAGCATTCGATCGACTAATATTATCAGCCAACTTGGTCGATCGATCTATATTGGCACGAGTGGACTTATTGAACACCTTCCGAAGCCACTTCACGCATCTCTAAGTGACAGATTCCAAGCTCCGATTCCTCCTTTTTCAAAATGCATGAGATTGGGACAGGTTCAGGCTCGATTTCACTACTTTCCGGTTCATACCTGCAGTTACTACAAGACAAACCAATGTAGACTATTCGAGGGCATTTGTAGCTAGATTCCACCTAAATAACATAAAAATGCATGTAAATATGAGGTAAAAAACTTATATAAAATACACGTATCAAAGAGCTCATGTTTGACCCCATTGATGGACATGTAATCCTTGAAGACCCGGATGTGATTGAGTGGGTCCTCCACTCCTTTGAACTTAGGCTCATCAGTCAAGGTGAAGTTGTCAGGCAGTTGATCCCCGATGGGTTCGAACCTTAGATTGTTCTCGAGCTGGATGTTGTTTCCACGGGCCAAGAGTTTCTCTTTCAAGAGCTTAAGCCTTTTCTCAGTCTCGGTTAAGGTGGAGTGTTATGTTCTCTGGTTTCCTTATTTTCCAGAGTGTCGATACGGGTCTCGACACGGTCCAGAGTGACCCTAAGGGCCGTAAGCAGGCTGGCTATCTGAGCAATTGTGAGATCCATGTTGTCATCGTTGTTATTGTTGGACGAAGCTGAAGATGGGGCCATGGTTCTGAGGCAAATAATGGCTCACGTTACATCCCAATCCGACACGGTTTAATGATTAAACACAAACAACATAAAGGATGGAAAACACACTAGACTCAACAAGAATAGGGAAACCGTGTGTGGTGCCTCGGTGCTAACCCGATTGATGGTGCGACAATGTTGACTAGACTCTGACTTAGGTATAACGTGATGGCATGACGCTGTTGAACGAGTCTCAATGTGAGACGAATCAGGAGTACAGACGCATTAGTACGTTTACTTTGACTCGGTACACACGAGGTGGAATTAGAGTAGTGAACTGAAATTTTCGAAAATAAATTTTTTTAAAAAGATACATTTGTTGGTTTATGGACGCCTTCTGAATATAGGGATCTTCAAAAAGTCGGCCAGTTGGCAAGGGTTGTCTTATGTTTGTTTTCAAAAGACTTTTAGAGTTAGAGTTGCGGTAACTTTGAAAACGATGCGTTGTTTCCAAAGACGGTTTTTGAAATTCAAATCGTGTGTTTTGAAAATCAATATTTGCAAGGTTTGAAATTGTTGTGGTCTCGAGAACGGTGTGTTGTCCTTGGGATTCTAAAAGTCCTCGAAAAAGGTATGTCATTTGTGGGTTTTGAAAGGGCCATTATGTCGGCTTAAAGTCCATTATGTCGACGCAAAAGTCCAATATGTCGGCGCAAAACGGTTTAAAAATATGTGCTTTGAAACGGCCATAATAATGGCATGAAAAGATGCTTTTGAAACGGTTGTAGAAATCAATTTTGAAAATCGTCATTATGATGGCATGAAAAGGTGCTTTGAAAACGGTTGTAAATACCGGGTTTGCAAATAGTCATTACGACGACATAAAAACAGCATAATGCTGACGCAGTGTGCAACAGTCGGCGAAAGATCGAGGTTTCAAATGATCATTATAACAGCACAAAACGGTGTTTTAAGAGTTTGGCAATGACACGAAAGGACTTATGATCACGTAGTACATAAGCACTCATAGTTCATTATATTAAGTATAATGCTGACACGGATTTTGACTTAATAAGGGTGGTTACCCACCAAGCGATCAATCCCCAGTTTTCGAGAGCGATGCCAAACCAAAGAAACTGTGTAAGCTTGGTACCCTAGCCTCGGGCACGAAAGAAATGAATACTCTTTAACGAAACAGAAATGTGTAACGCCAATGGTATGCTTGACGCAATCAGGATTCAAAACGCGAGGATGAGAAAACTCACATCGATGGGACGACCCAATTGGTCGATAAAGGTTAGGTTATGGGCCCGGACAAGTAACCCAACTTATGAACTTAATATCAATTAATGCATTTCAACCAAGACCTCGTTCGAGTCTCACCATCTAGGGATCGCAAAGACACGATTGTCCTAGTTATTCCCAACAGAGTAGCCAATCGGTGGACATGGGCCACCTACATGCCAATCTGTGGACATGCATTAGCCAGAAATCCACGCTCGACGGTGTAATATATGCTTTCGACTGGATCATTTTAGATCGATGGGTTTCATCTCGGTGAGGGTCTCACAACGATGCAGAGATGTTTGGAGTCATCACCAAGCAATTATGGGATGCCTGGAACCGTTCGAATCCACGTTATACCTAAGTCAATCAAGGCAAAAAGCGGTGCTTGACATAGGTACTAAAGATGAGGAATCGTCCCTCTTTAGCATCTTAAAGCTAGAATGACTCTCGTTCATGATGTGACCATTATTTGCGCACATTTAGTCCCCTAATTGAGCCTATTTTGCATACTATTATAACATTTTATGGCCATTTTATCCGTCAAAACCTTCCTATTTGCTTTTCTATCGCATTTCATATGTTTTGTAGAAAAGGAGATAAATGAGGCGGAAATTCCCATCTTTCGTGCATATTTGGAAGCTTATTGATGATATTAGATGGACTAGTATGAAGAGGAAGCAAGGACTAAAGACCAATCCCGCAAGAATAAAATAGAAATGAGCAAAAAGGGAAGAAAAGAAGAAGAATCGCTGCTGAAGAACAATCCGAGTGGATTGTCTCAAATCCGCCCGTCTCCACTAAACAATCCGAGCGTCCTGCTCTGAATCCGCTCGGATTCCTCCACCCGAATCCGCCCGGATTCTCTTGAATCCGCTCGGATTCCTTTGCCAGATTCCGCCCGTCCAGTCCCCAATACGCACGGATTTCTTCTCAGCACGATTTCATCTTCCCCAAGCTACAAAGAAAGAAGGCCTTCCTTCAAAAGATACCGGCTCCTCCCTGCTCAACTTCCAAAAGTGTAATTACTAGTTTAGCCCTTAGTTAACCCTAATGCATCCCACCTAATTTCCACTATAAATATCCCATTTTGTAATTAATCAAGTGTGAAGTTTTGAGAGTAGAAAATCCTTCTTTAGATTAGATTAGGAGTAGATTAGAATAGATTACTCTTTAATCTTTCCACAAATTACACATTAATCTCTCCTTAATTATTGTTCAAGTTTATCATTCAAGTTTATTATTGGGTAATTGAAGATTATTGGGTTATTATTGGGAGATTGACAACCTTCCATCAATCAATCAAGTTTCTTCTATTATTCTTGCTTTATTGTTTGGATCATCTTAAGTTGGTATAATTCCTTTACTCTTTAATCTTTATTGTTCATTTCCTCATTCTATTATCATGTTTATACTTGTTGTGATGATTGACACCATTAATGACATGTTTCCCATGATGATGAGTGAGTAGTTACTTAGCTAGGATTAGTGGGTAATTAAGGGAAGTCAACATGGGATTGATTCATGCTTAATCTAATATGTTTTCATGATTAAATTGCTTGCTTGTTGTGATGTCAACTTTATGCACATGTTATGTTTGATGAAATGCTAAGCCTATGAATCCTTGCATTTTTACCATCTCTTATCTATTCAACTTGACTTGTAAGATATAAACCAACTCGAGTCTTGTTAGACCATGCATAGAAGTTGAATAGGAGGAAAGTAAGTCGACTTGTAGGTGTTGTACAATCTAATCGATTCGGCTCCGGGACCCAACTCTTCCTATGAACCGTAAGACATAAACCAACTAGGTTCCTCCACAACATTAATTGCTTGCTTATAATTGTAAACATGTTTGTGTGATCAACACCATGAATCCCCTATGACCCCATGATATCCTAGCACTTTTAGCCATTTGTTTACATCTTTTCTTTTATTGCTCGTTCTACTTTATTGCTTTTATTAGTCTAGGACACAACTACAAACCCAAAAAAATCGTGACACTAGCATAAATTGAGATAGATAGACTTAGAACCCAAAGCACACCGTCCTATGGATCGACCTCGACTTACCGCTAACTAGTTGTTTGTTGAGTATTATAAATGTGTTTGATTGGATGAGTGACGACATCGTCCGGGTCAAAATGGCGCCGTTGCCGGAGATGGTGCTATGTGATTAAGTTCTTACTTGTTTGTCTATTTTTATTTTTGCTTTCACCTTGAGGAACTTGTTCCTCAAGGATTGTTCTTACCATTTTTCGTGTAGTTTCCGTGTTTGTAGTTATCTCCTTGTCTTAGTTATGATGACTCAAGACATGTGTTATGGAGTATGTGGTGGATCTTTTGAGTATGACTATGGGTATGGGGAGTTTGAGGAGCAAGTCAACACAAACCTACCTTACTATTTGTACAACGAAAATCATAACCACTACCCCAATTTTTCTCACCAAAATTACCACACCCAATATCAACAACAACCACCCACTCAATACCCGTTTCACAATGAACTTCAAATACCACAATACAACCATTTTCACACCCACCCACAACAAAGAAATGAACCAATTCAAAACATGATCCTCCAAATGATGGGAGACCAACAAAACTTCTTCAAACAAATGCTAGAAGAGAGCCGAAAAGAAGAAGATGTTCTTAAAAACATTGCTATCCAAAGAAAGGAATTGGGGATTCAAATTGCCCAATTAAAAGAATTCCAAGCAATCACTCACCACCACTCTTTGGATATTGAGCATAAATGCGAGTTTGAAGTAGTGACCTTTGACATAAAAGATGAGAAGTGGGAGGAGCCAAGTTCCTTGAGCTCTTGTGACTATGAGAGTGTCGTGTTTGATGAAGAAGACATGAGGTTGAGCAAACCAAATGTTCTTAACCTTTGCGAGTATGAGGGTGTGTCCTTTGATGTGAACGTTGAGGTGTTGAAAAAAGAGCTAGATAAAGCCCCCATTCATGATTTACGTGAAGATAGCAACAATGATGATGAACCTAGAGGAGGGATTCACAATATCACCTTGCTTGAGGAGCCTATCCTTGAAACATTTGAGATACCCTATCATGAAGAAGAACGTCCTTCCTTTATCCTTCATGAAGACCACTTGGCACCTATCATGGAGCCAATGATCATTGAAGAGGATATGTTAGATCTTCTTCAAAGAGCCAAAGTGTCTTACAAGAGTTATTTGGTGAAAAAGCTCAAAGAGAAAATTGCTCGTGAGGCTACTTGTGAAGATTTGACACCCATAATCTCAACTCCTATGGTATCCGATCATCAAAGTCATGAAAACTCTCCTTCCAACTTGGAAGGATTGAAAAATCAAAATGCTATCATCATCACCAAAATTGAAGAAGAAGTTGGTAAGTGGAAGTCCACGGATGGAAATGAACCACACTCCACGCTCAATCTTAACAAGAATCATGAATATGTTTACTTGAAGCATTGGGAAAGCCCTAACACTAAGGAGGAGGCAAGAAAAAGAACATTCTACAAGCCTCCTTGGCCAAATTTCATTTTCAAATGGAGCAACCCATACTTATGCTTGTTTGGAGCTTGTTCACAAGCTTTTGACCTTTTGTTGAGAGCCTTGAGCTCTATGGATAAGAACTTCTACAAATTGAACTAGTTTGGTGGAGTCCTACCTCAAACCACCATTTGTAAGATATTTTTTGAACCCTTTTATTTTGTACAATATTGTACATTTTATTTTTGCATTTAATTTCTTGCATGAGAGAGGAGAGAGAGAGAGTCATCTTACATGTTTCCTAAAGCAAATTTCAGAAAAGGATAAGGAAAAAGAGAAAATCGGTGAAAAGGGGTTTATCGTTTCACGAAAGAAGAAAGAAGAAGGAGCAAGAAGCAGAGACGCTCGGATCCAAGCAAATCCGCCCGTCCAGGGCCCGCGGAAAAGAAAAGTTGAAACTGAGGAAGAATCCGAGCGGATTCGAAGAAATCCGCCCGTCCCATACAATCCGACCGTCTTCTCCACGGGACGCCCGTCCCGTATGTCGTCCAGAAGCAAGATTTTAATCTATGCCAAAATCCGTGCGGATTGTCAAGAATCTGCCCGTCCTGATAAAGCCGTGCGTCCCGTACAAAATCCGCCCGTCTTTTCCCTGCTTCTCAACCATAGGATTTCTCTGTACTAGAATCCGTGCGGATTCTACAAAAGACGCCCGTCTTCCCCAGCGAGAATCCGCCCGTCCCGAATGCAATCCGCTCGGATTGTACTGTTCATGCGGATAAAACGGGTTAGGTCCAACCCTATCCGTTCGGATTCCCTACTTCTTCTATATAATCACCCCCCTTCTCCCTCATTTCCTCATCTTACCAAACCCTAAACACTCTCTTCAATCCTCAAAATCACCTTCACATCCTCAAAAACACCCCCATCACCAACATGAGCTCCAAGGGAAAGGCCAAGAAATTGATTGAATCAATCGGGAAGAAGCGCAAGGGATCAACCTCTTCAACACCACGAGATGTGATAATGAGGGGAGGTATTGAACAACTCAACAACTTCCAAGAAGTGATCTTCCTATCCGACGACCACCGCGAAAAATTCGTCGAGCTTCTAGGTAAGAAATACGAGCCTACTCAATTTGTTGACACTAGGGTGTTGGAAATCCTTAAAATAAGGTACCCTACCGAGGCATTCTTCAATGGCCTTGGCATTGGGAACTTTTTCCATGCTCATGAAGAGACTTACCTTAGTCTCACCCTTGAGTTCTTGAGTAGCCTTCGCATTATGGCGGATGCCCGCAACAATTTAGGCATGGAGTTTAGGTTATGCAACCGAGACCATGTTCTTTCTCTTGAGGAATTTGCCTATGTTTTCGGTCTTGAAATACCCACCAACTATACCGAAAAGCCCGATAATTTTAATGTGGACTTTCTTTGGAAAGCTATCTCCGGGAGGAACTTTACCCATATAAAGCGTTGCTATACATTTGCTATCCAATATCCGGTGATTCGATTCACCGAACGCTTTGTAGCCGGGTGCATCAATGGGAGGTACGAGCAAGATCGGTGTACTCTCATCGACTTAACTTTTCTTGAGTCTTATTTGAATGTTCGAGCGGTGAGGCGTTATAACTTCAATACGCCACTTGAGATACTCACTAGGTTCCATGACTTTGCTCAAGGGACATCTCAACTTAAGACCTTCGTGATGGGAGGTCTAATTACAATTCTGGCTAAACACCTTTGTCCGGGTTCAATGCCCGAGGAACCTATATTCCTCTTGAAGGGAGGACTTTGATTGATGAGAACACCATCTTCTATAGTCACCGATGGTGCAACTACACTCAAGATGGGAGTGTGGAATGGTACACCAAGGGTTGCACTTCGATGATCCTTGAAGGATGGAAGATACCGGGCATTTACCCAAGATTGAGTCCATATTCTCCTCCACCAAGCTACCTCCTTGATATCCAAATTTTTGATAATCCCCCTCAAAGGGAAGAGCCGCGCCGTCAACCACCTCGTGGAGGGCCGGGTATACAAATGCGCCCACCTTCCTACGTCCCTATCCCACCTTACCCCACTCCATATACCGAATTTCAGCCGGCAATCCCCAATACCCCGGGTATTAATGATTTGATGGCACTCATGAATAGAGTGGACCTTGGGGTGCATAAAGGGAGGGAAGACAACTACTTAGCCCTCTACCCCCAATACTATAACATGGCTCAACAAGGGTATATTGACCCCGATGGTCCTAAGCCCTCTTGGGCACAACCGGAGCTCTTGTTCCCAAATTATGGGGACCAAGCTTGGGGTCGCGGCGATGGAGGGCACTCTAGCCAAGGTGGAGGGTACTTGGGTCAAGGAGGAGATTTTGACCAAGGAGGATATTGGGGCCAAGCACCCGGATATGATCAAGCCGGAAGCTCTCATGGTTATGGCTATGACCAAAATGAGGATGACGAGTGAAAGAGGCCTACTTCACCACTTCCATTTGTAAGATACCCTTTTCTTTAACTTTGCATTGCATTTACACTTGCATTTAGTTATATACATGTACATTTAGCTTGCATTTGTATTATATTTCATATTGCATTTACATTAGTTAGTTCATATAGTATAGGTTGCATTGTAATATTTCTCACATGATTCATGTAGATAGTTGCATATAGACTAGAATTCATGCATAGCCACTAATGACCAATCCTATTCTTTTCTACACTAGAGATAGTGTTTAAATCGGTTTGGGGAGGTTTGATCATAAGTGACCATAGTTTAAAACATGCATCATATAGTATAGTTTAGATTGCATTCATTTGTTATATATGTCATATAGAATTGCATTTAGTTAGAGCATGCATTCATTCATATCATATCATTGCATTTGTACTTTATTCCAAAAAAAAAAAATTTCAAAAATCCAAAAAACATGTACTTTCCTTTTATTCCTACTCCTACATGTACATTGAGGACAATGTCCAAAATAAAGTGGGGGATGGGAATTTATATTCCAAAAATGCATAAAAATTGAAAAAATTTCGAAAAATCACAAAAATATGTTCTTTAATTTCATAAAAACAAAAACCATAAAAATTTGAAAAATTGAAAAATCCAAAAATAAGTTCATTTCCTTTGTAGTGTAGACTTGTATATATTGTTTTGTATATATATTGTGTTTGTTCATCCTTGTTCACATTGATTGACTACGCCACATCCGAGACATGAGGATATTGAAGACCGCATGGTATGATCTTTCCAATCTCCTTTTTCCTCTTTATGTTAATGACTATGTGGCTTTATTTTGATTGATGCGGTAAAAACAATGTGAACTTAGGACTTGCATTTAGTTTATATGGCATATTAGTTGGTAGAATCATTTGCATTAGGATGTATATATGTTAGTTGCATCATGGCATATAGTTTGCATGTTAGTAAAATTTTGCGAAACCGTCTACTTGGGAAGCTTGACAAGTGTATATAGGCCCTAGTAGATGCTTTTTGTTCTTAAGACTTTGCTTGTTAGAATACTTGTAAAACACCCTAGGATGTGTCATGCTAGTATCCTTCGACCCATGGTTTAAGGCCGAGTCAAGAGTACCTTGTGGTGTGATAACTCCTTGGCTACCGTTTATTCCAAGGTGACCCTTGAAACCATGCATACTTCCATCATTCATCCATGTTCTACCACATTTTTGTCATCAAAGGGAATGGGCACAAAAAGAAATCAATTTGAGTTCAAAGAAATGAAAAATGAAAGAAAATTTGCAAAAATGCATCAAATGAAAAGAGGAGCAAAAATAGAACTCCTAAAGCTTCAAATACAAGGCACCCTCGTTACTAATTGGGGTGACTTTGAAAATGTTCAAAAAGAAATGCAAAAAAAGTTGTCAAGTGTTGAAATGCCAAAAATCAAAAAGAAATGGCAAAGAAAGTGTTCTCAAATGTCAAATGCCACAAGAAATTGGGGGGAAAAACAAAAACAAAAGCAAACTCCCAAAGTGAAACTCAAATATCTATCGATCCCTTTATCCACCGTATCCATTTTTGTGCATGGTAGAGAGGGGACGACCCTTCTTCTTGTCTAGGCAAGAGGGGGAATTCCGCGATCCTCCAGCGTTTCTAACGCCATAGGGAGTCTACTCTTGACAAAAGCATTTAACGATTGAGGACAAAGGTACCCTAGCTTGACACAACTTGGAGGTGATTTATTGGTATCCTTCTAGGCTTAGTAGTTTGAAGAAATTGTATCTATGAAGGAGTGTGTACCCTTGAATTGCTTCCCTTGTAGATAATTTCCGCCACTTAGATGAGGAAAGTGGCTATTCTTTTGTAGATGCATCCATTACTTGATTTTGTGTGCTTAATGATTGGATGTGTCGCCATTTTGGCAAGCCCCACCTTGCCTTGCAAGAAGGCATCCTACCTCATGGTTGTCTTGTTGTGAGTTGAAGGGGCGGAGTGAGACCCGCTAATTGTCTCATATCGGCTATATTATTAGGTTAGTTTAAATAAAGGTCTAGTTTTTGTCACCTCTTTACTCGGGACGAGTAAAGGTTCGGTTTGGGGATATTTGATGTGACCATTATTTGCGCACATTTAGTCCCCTAATTGAGCCTATTTTGCATACTATTATAACATTTTATGGCCATTTTATCCGTCAAAACCTTCCTATTTGCTTTTCTATCGCATTTCATATGTTTTGTAGAAAAGGAGATAAATGAGGCGGAAATTCCCGTCTTTCGTGCATATTTGGAAGCTTATTGATGATATTAGATGGACTAGTATGAAGAGGAAGCAAGGACTAAAGACCAATCCCGCAAGAATAAAATAGAAATGAGCAAAAAGGGAAGAAAAGAAGAAGAATCGCTGCTGAAGAACAATCCGAGCGGATTGTCTCAAATCCGCCCGTCTCCACTAAACAATCCGAGCGTCCTGCTCTGAATCCGCTCGGATTCCTCCACCCGAATCCGCCCGGATTCTCTTGAATCCGCTCGGATTCCTTTGCCAGATTCCGCCCGTCCAGTCCCCAATACGCACAGATTTCTTCTCAGCACGATTTCATCTTCCCCAAGCTACAAAGAAAGAAGGCCTTCCTTCAAAAGATACCGGCTCCTCCCTGCTCAACTTCCAAAAGTGTAATTACTAGTTTAGCCCTTAGTTAACCCTAATGCATCCCACCTAATTTCCACTATAAATATCCCATTTTGTAATTAATCAAGTGTGAAGTTTTGAGAGTAGAAAATCCTTCTTTAGATTTGATTAGGAGTAGATTAGAATAGATTACTCTTTAATCTTTCCACAAATTACACATTAATCTCTCCTTAATTATTGTTCAAGTTTATCATTCAAGTTTATTATTGGGTAATTGAAGATTATTGGGTTATTATTGGGAGATTGACAACCTTCCATCAATCAATCAAGTTTCTTCTATTATTCTTGCTTTATTGTTTGGATCATCTTAAGTTGGTATAATTCCTTTACTCTTTAATCTTTATTGTTCATTTCTTCATTCTATTATCATGTTTATACTTGTTCTGATGATTGACACCATTAATGACATGTTTCCCATGATGATGAGTGAGTAGTTACTTAGCTAGGATTAGTGGGTAATTAAGGGAAGTCAACATGGGATTGATTCATGCTTAATCTAATATGTTTTCATGATTAAATTGCTTGCTTGTTGTGATGCCAACTTTATGCACATGTTATGTTTGATGAAATGCTAAGCCTATGAATCCTTGCATTTTTACCATCTCTTATCTATTCAACTTGACTTGTAAGATATAAACCAACTCGAGTCTTGTTAGACCATGCATAGAAGTTGAATAGGAGGAAAGTAAGTCGACTTGTAGGTGTTGGACAATCTAATCGATTCGGCTCCGGGACCCAACTCTTCCTATGAACCGTAAGACATAAACCCACTCGGTTCCTCCACAACATTAATTGCTTGCTTATAATTGTAAACATGTTTGTGTGATCAACACCATGAATCCCCTATGACCCCATGATATCCTAGCACTTTTAGCCATTTGTTTACATCTTTTCTTTTATTGCTCGTTCTACTGTATTGCTTTTATTAGTCTAGGACACAACTACAAACCCAAACAAATCGTGACACTAGCATAAATTGAGATAGATAGACTTAGAACCCAAAGCACACCGTCCCATGGATCGACCTCGACTTACCGCTAACTAGTTGTTTGTTGAGTATTATAAATGTGTTTGATTGGATGAGTGACGACATCGTCCGGGTCAGTTCACCCTGGATATGATCGTCCACTATCCAAAGTTTTTGAGTAAGAGGTGAAGGTATTGGGAAGCCCTTTAATTAGAGACCCAATCCCACCCACGGTAGTGGCCTTTATTGATCGCTCTTGGGTGGTTAAATGCAGATGTTGATAAAATGGGTAAATGCATGATTGCGCGTCCACAAGTTTAAACCTAACATGTGAAATTTGCTAAGTCGGTTGTTTATCCAAATATGAAGTAATTGATGTAGAGTTTGGATTTAATATTGATTTCCATGCAAGGTGAAAATTAAACATCCATTTATTGAGAAAGGTTTATGGTGCATAACGTGATCCATTTGTCTTAGAAAAGGGTTTTGTAAATACAAAGTGTAAAATGCGGACTCATCAATCTGATCCGTCCTGTATTCGGGTTAACCTAAGTCGGGGTCGTCCTATATGAGTGCTAAAAAGGAAACAGGAGCAGCATAAGGCAGCCTATTGAGGCGCGAGCCATAAGGTGATGCAAGGAACATGTCCAGGTTTAAAGACTGGAAAACAGAGGGCCTGTTTAGGCGCGACTCAGGCGACGACCTAAAGGTTATCTCCCGGTTGTTTAAAATGCTTATGAAATCATTTGTGAAATTATTTGTAAAAGGGTGTCAAAACCCATTTTGTTGAAAAGGTCGTTGAGACCGCTTTTTTAGTAATATGGAGAACGGGACTCGGAATAATTATCATTATGTTGATAATATTCGATGTCGGGTTCGGCTTTGCAAACTTCATATGAATAGTTTTGTAAAGATGGATATAAAAATGTTTGTTATGAACTAATTATGTCAAGTTCATTGCTTTGTAAATAAAGTGTAAAAAGATGTTTGATATGAACTAATCATGTTAAGGTCATTGCTTTGTAATTAGTCAAAGCTTATGATCGTACTCTGGTTAAACCGACATGGTATTTAAAACCAAGGATATATGATTATGCATGCATGACTAATATGGTTGTTTTGCAAATGTAAACAAAAAAATAAAAGGCTTTAAAATACCCTTTAAAATGTAATTAACCAAATAATATAACCGAGTTACGGATTAAACCTTTATGGCATGAAGAGCCAAGGGTGAGTATAATTTATCGTAAAAAATATTCATCATAAAAATGATTTGAAGCGGCAAAAACCGATTGTAATTAAGAAATGAAAATAGAGGAAAGAATGAACTCCAAACACATTTGAGTTCTGACCTAGGATGCCACAAGAGGTGCGAGCCACCTAGTTGTGAGTAGGGGGTTCTGCTTCTGGTCAAAACTCAGTTTTGGCTCGATCAATCCGTATTTTGGACCATGTTAAGCAAGTTTTCGCATGTTATGGTCATAAAAAAAGATAAAAGAACATGAAAGAAGAGGATTAATTACACCCTCATAGTTACATGCTAGCTTGCTTGACGAGAAATCGACAAAGTGTAAAAGCTTGTTGAGTCGGATAACTCGATTTAAAACCGTTTTCGTAAAGTATGGAGTGTTTCTTTGTTTAGTGATAGTGTAGCGAGTCGAAGTGGTAAGTCAAGTTATTTAATGCACGATGACGGTACCAAACAATGTGTATGGGTCGTATTCTCAATCGGTAGGTCGAGAATACGTGTCGTTTGCTGACTTGGAAAGGCGAGGTCGAGAAATTTAAGAGAGAAAAGAGGGGGTGGACGCTCTTGTGCCTTCAAATGGTGGCATTTGAGGGGTATTTACAGAGGATTATGTGGTTGCGTGCATTTTGAGCGAACATGTCTGCGGGTCTTTAAGTTGTCTTTTCATTATCACGCATTTGGATTTGTGGTTTGTTCTATCCTAGGTTTTGTATGTCATGATTGTTGTACTTAACCATCAAGTAAACCATGTATACTTAGCATGGGAGGTTTGTGATGTTTGTTTTTTGTGTTTGACTCGCTTTGACCCATTGTTGGAGCCGGGCTTGGAATTTTGAATCGGTTTATGGTCTAGTGTCGGTTTTGACTCTAGTTAGTGTCATTGCGACCCCATCGTCGTGCATCAAACACTCCAGGTACTTTTGCAAATTTTTTGTTTTCGAAATCATTTTTTCGATGCGTAATTTTCACAAACTGTCGATCAAACGTAGCGATTTCTAAGCATGTTGTAGTCCGATAATCATCGGGTGTTTGTTGGGGATTCAACAGATACTGGGTATATAAAGCAAGATATTATGCAGGTCTCAGGTTTCCAGGAAGGTACACTACCTTTCAGGTACCTGGGTGTCCTAATTTAGGCAGGCAAACTTTCAAAAGCTGATTGTAACATTCTCATTGAAAAATTAGTCACCAGGGTAAGAGGAATTGGTGCTCGCAAGCTTAGTTATGCTGGTAGGCTGGTGATTATTAATTATGTCTTTAATATTTTACATAACTATTGGTCCTCTATTTTCTTAATCCCAAAGGGGGTATTCAGAAGGATTAAAGCTATTACAGGAACTATCTTTGGTGTGGTGATTCTGAGTATCATAATGTTCCTTTAGTGGCTTGGTAGAAAGTATGTTGTAGTAAAATACAAAATGGCTTTGGAATTAAAGAAGCAGGGATGTGGAATATAGCAACTATTGGCAAACTTGTGAATTAGATCTATACTAAGGCTGATAAACTTTGCGTGTTATAGATTGATCATGTCTATGTAAAAGGGGCAGACTGGAATAAATACATTCCTTCTCCTGAGTCTAACTGGAGCTGGAGGAATATATGTAAAGTTAAGCAAAACATGGAGGCTGGTTTTTAGGGTGGTCAATGGATGGCAGATCGTAAAAGCTACTCAGTTAGTTCTGGGTACTATTGGTTGCAGGGAACACATCCCCCTGTACAGTGGTACAAAGAGGTATGGAATAAATGGAATGTGCCCAAGCATTCTTTTGTTATGTGGTTAATCAAGAATGAAGCTCTAAACACGAGGGCTAAGTTATTCAATTTAGGCTTATGTGAGTCTAATGTGTGTGTTGATACGTGCAATTTGTATTGTCCTTTTGGGCTCTTATTGCATGCATTTCCATGTCGTTTTCATAGTTTTATATTGCAAAATGCCCCGAATAGGCTACTTTGGTTTATTCTGTCTCATTTGCAGAAACAGACCTGAAAGTAGTAAAATCGTGCCTTATTCAGTCCTTTTAGCATGCGTTTATGGAAATGGAGGATTTAGAGCGAAAGTGTCGTGCCTCAGGAAGCGTGAAGGAAGTTTTTAGAAGCTAACCAAACGAGAGCAAGCTGTTTTCAGTGGCTGGGCACTCAATCGAGAGCTCTTTTGTTCGATCGAGTGGTTTTGACGGTTGCTGGTGTTCGATCGAGTCCCTGCTGAACTCGGAAGTGTGCTAATTTGGAGGTCCTCGATCAAATGTTTCTTGTTCGATCGAGATGATTGGCTGAAGACCTGCTCGATCGAGAGGAATGAAATGCCTCGATCGAGAGGTTTGCTGATTTATACAGAATTTTATTCCATCTTTATCTTAGTTAGTACTTTAGTTTATTTAATAAATATCTTCCCTATAAAAGGGAAGACGTCATTAGGTTAAAATTATCTTGGACACTCTATTATTCTCTTAATTACTCTCTTAAGCAGACTATTGCCTTCTCCTTTGCACGCTACTTTTGTTCTTAATTTTCGGATCTCAAGCTTGTAATCTTTATTTACTCTTACTCTTAATTTAATTTCCCTTTACTTTTCTCTTAATATTTATTCTTAATTTCTGTTTAATTATTATTATTATTATTTTATGATTCATCTTTATTACTCTTTTATTATGTCTTTTGCTAGTTTATTCATTGTTATTATTCTTTGTTTCATTAATAGCATGAGTAGCCAAATACTTTTATATTAGGATTAGGGGAGTCATGGTTGTGAGTTGACGATGTTGTGAATAGGTTAGATGATTGAATCGTGAGAACTGTTTTATGACAATATAATCGTAATCGTTTAGTTGAGTGCACACTTCTAAACTAGTTAAATAGGTTAAATTCAGACCTTGATCGGAAGATTGGAATGAACATACCAGTTATGAACAGTAGATTACACTAACGAGGAAGAAAGTTAAGTTAGTTGTATTCTAGGGAGGACAGCGGACCGGAAGGACCTCCCTTACCCTTCTTATATTAGATCGTCTGAACTATTTATGACTGAGTTGATTAACTGCCATGGTGAACCGACTTCTTAGCATACTCCTCTTTACTTGATTACACCGTTTAATTCTCTTTATTCTTTTTGCTCTTTTCTCTTGCCTTAATCTCTGGTAGTTTATTAAAAATCAATTTAAAACCCCCATTTGTTACCTGACAGACTTAGATAGCAGATAGATATAATAGCCTCCCTATGGAGATCGACCCTACTTCCATTAGCTTATGTTAGTTGTTTTAGGTATTTATTTTTGGTACTAAACGACGGGTATCAAATTTTGGCTGTTAAAGTGCTTCGGAAGATAAACGGGAAATGTCCCGTTATAAAAACTTTGTAATTTGGATTTTTGTTAGACATTTTAATTTGCGTTTAGACTTTATACAATAGCATAGTTAGTTTTTAGCGTAAGTGATGTGACCAATATTTGAGCATATTTAGTCCCTGAATTAGCCTCGTTCCTATGCTTTTTAGTGCATAATTGGGTCATTTACTAACTTTAGTCATTTATTTTGCATATTCTTTGAGGTTTTGTTTCCTTGGTAGGAGAGGAGTGCAAACCTTGCATTTTTTATGGCAAAATGGAGCTAAATTGATCGAATCTAATGACCAAGCATCAAAGTGAAGACAAGACTAGAAGACCTATGTAAATAGTATAGTAGATGGGCAATGATGAATAAGATCCTTGCATCTCCGAGAAGATCCTTGAGGATTGTTCGAAGAAGAAAAGAAGAAAAGAGGACGAAGCTTGCTGGACTACAATCCGCCCGTCGCAGCCTCGGGACGCTCGTCCCACCTCCACAATCCAAGCGTCTCACCACCCTGTCCGCTCGTCCCAGACACAGACAATCCGAGCGTCCCACAACACAATCCGCCCGTCTAAGACCTACACAATCCGAGCGTACCGACCCCTTGGCCGCTCGGATTCCTACCCAGTACAACACATCTCTTCCTTGTTCCACACGGGATGCGCATATTTCTGAAAGACTATCAAAAAGGAGACTAGCATCTTCCTTCGAGAGGAGCATTTCCTCAACTTTTCTTAAGGGTCTTAATCGTCATTTAAGCCCTTAGTAACCCTAATTTATGTACCTAATCCCCACTATAAATACCCCATTGTACTAATTAGATGACAATCAATCCTTAATATTATTTATGTGCCTCCTAATCCCAATTTAATCTTGTAATCAACTTTTAAATAAGCATTAATACAAATCTCATTTCCTTAATTTCTCTATTGCTCATCATTTATTTTGGGTAATTGAAGATTATTTGGGTATTATTGGGAGATTGACAACCTTCCATCAATCATCAAGTACTTCTATTATTCTTTGCTTATTAATTTGGAATCATCATTAGGTATAATTCTCTTAACCCTTGTCTTAATTATTGTTAATCATTTTCCATTCATTCATCATGTTTTGCTTTGTTAATATGTTTGACAACCTTGTTAGCATGTTAAACATGATAATGAGTGAGTAGTTTCCATAGCTAGGGTTATTGGAGAATTAGGGGAAACCAACATGGGAGATGATTGATGCTTAATCTAATATGTTAACATAATTTATTTGCTTTCTTGTTGTGATCTCAACTTATGCACATGTTATGTTTGATGAAATGCGAGCCTATGAGTCCTTGCATTTTTTACCCATCACTTACCTTTTCAATGAGACTTGTAAGACATAAACGAACTCGAGTCTCATTAGACCATGCATATAGTTGAGTAGGGAGGATTAAGTCGCCTTGTAGGTGTTGTACAATCTAATCGATTCGGCTCCGGGACCCAAACCTTCCTAGGATTGTAAGATAGAAACCAACTTGATCCTATCACAACAATAATTGCTTGCTTATAATTTGAGAATATGTTTGTATGATCAATTCCCATGAATCCCCTATGAACCCATGACACCCTAGTGCTTTTAATCAATTCTTTACATCTCATTTTAATCATCTTGCTTGTTTATTTACATTATTATTTAGTTTAGTGATCTTCTTATCTCAACCCAAATTGTAACACCCTTAGACACCACTACTTGCAATCGAAAATCCTACATCAATACCCGTCCCTTGGGATCCGACCTTTGCTTACCTCTTTACTAATAGTAGAGTAGAGTTATAAATATTGTTTTGGTCTAGGTACTCCTAATGACAAGTAACCGAAAACGATAGTCTGACCAAAAATGGCGCCGTTGCCGGGGACGGTGTTAACTTGATTTGATTTTCTTTGATTGTTATTAGTTGTGCCTTTCTTTGCCTTGGGGAAGTAAAACTCCTCAAGGTTTGTTCTAATCATTTTCAAGTTGTTTGATATTTTGCATGTCTAGAAGATCACAAGGTAACTTGTTACCCATTGATCACGAAGTTGAAAGAACTTTGACAACCAATAGAAGACTTGCTAGAAATACTTTAAGAGGTATTGGTGAGATTGTGGTTATTCAACCAAATAATATTGAGTTCATCAACCCTTTTGCAAGAGAAGGAGAGGAGAACCCAACACAAAACCCACCACAAAATCAACCCACAATGCCTAAATTTTCATCACATTCCGTACCAACCGAGGAGAACCTACCCAATGGTACTCCTACATCACAACACTTGACCGGTAATTTCATTGCAAAATCTGCATTTATCCAATTATTCGAAAGAAGTCAATTTAGGGGGATGCCTAGTGATGACCCCCATTCTCATATGGAGACTTTTTGTGACTATTGTGATGCGATTTCACAAACCGGAGTGACTCAAGACCAAATTCGATAGGTCTTATTTCCTTTTGTCTTTGCTTGGTACCGCGAAACAATGGTTAAAAGGCCTTGGTAAGGCTACTCTTGGTATTGACTCTTGGGAAGAAATTGGCTCTTCCTTTCTACAAAAAGTTCTACCCTCCGAAAAAGACTAACATGCTAAGAGCCCAAATCACGGGTTTTAAACAAAGGGACGAAGAATCTTTGTATGAAGCTTGTGGGCGATTCAAAGGAACTTGTCGCTCATGTCCTCAACATAGACTTAGCGAGTGGTTCTTGCTACAACAATTTTGGAATGGTCTTTATGAAGACTCCCGAAACATTCTCAACATGGGATCAAATGGTATGTTCACCGAAGTTGACGATAATCAAACATGGAACAAGATTGAGGAAATGGCGGTCCATAACTCACAATATAGTAGACCTCGGAAGGATACTAGAGGAGGAAAGCATGAAGTGGACTCTATTACTCAATTGGGTGCTCAACTTAGTGCTCATATTGATACCATTAATTTAATGTTTGAGAGGGCTATGGCTAAACTTGAAGAAGCCTCAAAATCACCAAAGCAGCATGTTAATGCCATGGTGGCATCTTCATCAATTCCAAGTGGAATATGTGAGAATTGTGGAACTTTGGGACAAGACCAAAGTGAATGTAGGGGAACAAGTGAGCAAGTAAATTCTTTTCAAGCATACAAGAGTGGTACCCCTTATTCCAACTATTACAATGAAAACACCAAATTCCATCCAAATCTCTCATACAAAAGCCAAAATGTTTAAAACCATCAACCAACATACAACCCACCTCCAATGAAAAACCAAAATCAAAGACCCTTTTACAACCAAAACCAAGGTTTCCAAAATCAAACACCATACACTCAATCAAATGACCAAGGTTTTGATGTTCAAAAAGCGGTCCTCCAAATGCAAAAGAACCAACAAGAGTTTTTCACTCAAATGCAAAAGGATAGCCAAGCAAAAGACATCACCATTAACAACATACTAGCTCACAAAAAGATGTTGGAGACCCAAATGTCTCAATTAGCATCTTCAAGTTCACAAAGACAAAAGGGGCAGTTACCACCTCAAGATAATCCCCCAAGACAAGAATCGGTGAGTGTCATCCATTTGAGGAGTGGTACAAGGTATGAAGGGCCGAAGAAACCCGTTGATGAAGATGCTGTGAATGCTAGTGATAAGGAAAGAGTTGTTGAAAACTCTAAAGAAGAAGAACCCACCATTTAAGAAATTTCAAAGAAGGATGAAGAGAAGGCCAAAGAAAAGGAGCCTATTGTGATTAGACTTCCATTCCCGAGTCGTCAAGCTAAGCCTAAGTTTGATGACCAACTTTGAAGATTCATGAAGATTATTAAGAATTTAGAAGTCTCAATTCCATTTACGGAATTGATCAATCACGTCCCGGCCTATGCAAAGTATATAAAAGATATCCTTACAAAGAAGAAATCAGTCCGGAAGCTTGAGACTATTGCTTTTACTAAAGTAAGTAGTGCCATTCTTCAAGGAAGTTCACCTCCAAAGCTCAAGGAACCGGGAAGTTTCTCCATTCCATGCACGATTGGTGACACCACGATCAACAAAGCTCTTTGTGACCTTGGGGCAAGCGTGAGTGTTATGCCATATTCGGTAAGCAAGAGGCTAGGCATGGGAGAACGCAAATGCACCAACATCACGCTTCAAATGGTGGATAGATCAACAAAGACACCTTTAGGGGTATGTGTGGACATGCAGCGGTCTAGAAAGCCACGCTCGGTGACGTAAAAATGCTTTCGACCGGATCGCTTTAGATCGGTCAGTTTCGTCTCGGTAAAGGTCTCGATATGACGCAGAGATGTTTAGAGTCGCCACCAAGCATTTGTGGGATGCTTGGAACCCGTTCAAATCAACTTTATACCTCGGTCAAACGAAGCACAAAGCAGTGTTTGGCATAGGTACTAAAGATAAGGACTCGTCCCCCTTTTAGCATTCTATGCCTAAAATGACTCTCGTGCGCCCTAGATAAGGCCATCCACTATCCAAAGGTTCTGAGTAAAGGGTGAGGCTACGTATTGGGAAGCCCTTTAATCGGACACCTAATCCCGCCCGCGTTAGCGGCCTTTACTGATCGATCGTGGTTGGTTAAGGGCAAGAGTTGATAAAACGGTTTAAATGCATGAATGCGCATCCAAAAGTGTTAACCTAACATGTGAGCTTTCTAAGTCGGTTTGTTAATCCAAATATCAAGCATAAGATGTCAAGTTAGATTTAGATTGATTTGCATGTGAAAACGGAAATTAAACATCCATTTACCAAGTTCGGGTCATGATGCTTAACACGATCCATTTATTGAAAAAGGGTGTCAAATGCAAAGTGTAAAAACATAAGCTTGTCAATCTGATCAGTCACGTATTCGGCTTAACCGTAATCGGGATCGTCCTAGACAAGTACCAAAAATGAGGCAGAATAGTGCCAGGCAGCCCCCTTAGGGCGCGAGCCTATTGGCGAGATAAAGGGCTCTGTCCAGGTTTTAAAAGATGGAAATAAGCGGCCTCTTGAGGCGCGAGCCATGAGCCAACCCAAGGGGGCGTCTCCTGGTTCTTGAAAAGGTTTTTTAAAACCCTTTTTTTGTGATTAATGATTTGCAAGTATGATTTGCATGACTCGGAATAATTACTATTGTGTTAGTAATATTCGTTATCGGATTTGCATGTTTGAAAAGCATAGTTTACAAGTAGAAATGGAAAATGTTTGATTTGAACTAAATATGTTAAGTTCATTTCTTTGTAATTAGTTAAGTTTGTCATCGTACTCGGATTAAACCGACATGGTATAAAGAACCAAGGATGATTATGAATTATGACTAATATATTTACAAATGTAAACAAATGAGAAAAATGGTAAATAAAATAAAAGGGTGTTAAAATACCCATTAAAATGTAATTAACCAATAATATCATCGAGTCACGGAATAAACCGTCATGATATAAAGAACCAATGATGATTTTTGTAATGGTCAAAATATGTTTATCATAAAAATGAATTAAAATGGTAAATAAAAGAAAAGGATTTCCTTTAAAATGTAATTAACCAATTGATATCACCGGGACACGGATTTAACCGTCATGGTATATGGAACCAAGGGTGATTATAATTTATGGCTAAACTGTTTGTCATAAAAATGATTTGAAACATTTGAAAAGGTAAAAACCGTAAAAGGAAAGAAGTAAAAATGAAAGAAAGTGTTGAAGGAAAGACGAACTCAAACACGGATGAGTCTGACCCATACACCCACAAGAGGCGCGAGCATCCATGCATAGCAAGGAGCTTCTGTCTCAGGCCAAAACTCGGTTTTGGCTCGTCTAACCTATATTTGAATCGTATTATGCATCATTCATGCTTATAAACTCATAAAAATGATAAAGACATGAAATAAATGAGTTGTTTACACCCTCAAACTTACGTGTATTGTTGTTTGCGAAGTAGACGACTTTAGAGACGATTTTCTCGTTGTGACTAATCGCAATCAAAGAAGTTTAAAAAGGTGCCTTAAAAAAATATTTGGTTTTGAAAATATGTTAATTAAAATATGTTTATTAATTAATTAATTTGGCAAAATGGGTCGGTCGAATGCACAGCGATGGTACCAAATAAAATGTGTAAGGCTTGTGTTTACGATCCGTAGGTCGTAAACACGTGTCGATTTTGTGACTTAGGAAGTCGAGTATAGGAGTTTAAGGGAGATGTGAGGGGGCAGACTCTCGCGTGAGGATTGTGTTACGTGAAGGGTGGTATTTATAGAGATATGTGGGATGGTAGGTCGGTTGTGTTTTCTTAGAGGCTACGCAGATATCCTAAAGATGCGTGAGCTACCTCGTGATGGAAATGGGTGTATTGTCCTTTTCAATTTGGACGTGGCCAATTCTCCATCCATTGTTTGGTTTGTGGTATTGAAATGAGATATCATGTAACAATATGGGCATCTAATAAGATGATTTTGGTGTTACTTGACGTAGGTGCTTGACTCGGATTTGACCCGTGTGAGTCGGGATTTGAATTTCGAGTCGGTTTTTGGGTCGGTGTCGGTTTTGACTCTAATTAGGGTCATTTTAATGGAAATGACATGATAAAGACATTAATGGCATTATTTTTGACATTCGGGATTTGGGTTGACTTGGGGTGACTCAGGGTGACTCGAGTTACGGGTTTCTGAGTCGGTTTTGGGTCTAAAGACGGTTTTAACTCTAAATAGTGTTGTTTTGAAGGAAATGACATGATAAATACATTCATGGCATTATTTTTGACATTCGAGAATTAGGTTGACTCAAGTTGACTCAGGTTGACTCGAGTTGCGGGTTTCTGAGTCGGTTTTGGGTCCGAAGATGGTTTTAACTCTAAATAGGGTCATTTTAGTGCAAATGAAGTTAGAAAAATTTTTATGAAATCATTTTTCATATCCGAGTAGTGCATTAAACCGTCTCATGTATAACCAATCCACGCACACATATCAAAAACACGTTATAGTCCGATTATCATCGGGTGGTTTTTGGGAGGTGCAGATATTGGGTATCTACAGAGCCCCCACTTTGACTGAGGCTTGGACAGGGCGAAAGTCAAAAGTATGATCTCCAGGTCAATCGAAGATTAAAACCTGAAGACCATTGCGACATCGAGGCGACTCAAAAGGTTTGAGCCAAGGACCTGCCGTCGGGAAGGGCGACGTCGAGGCGACTCGGGGATTCGAGTCAAGGACCTGCCGTCGGGAATAGTTTAGAGTCTGTCGACTTCCGGTTCGGGTCGTTTAAAGTCCATTAGACTATGTATAAAGGCTCGCCAACTATAAGAAGGAGTCATACCTGAGGCATCTTCGGGATACGTCCTTGAATCTTTTGCGCACAAAGGCTCGCCACTCGGTGTTGAAGGTGGTGCGTTTGAGGCTCGCCAGCCATAGGAAGGAGTCATACCTGAAGCATCTTCGGGATACGTCCTTGAATCTTTTGCGCACAAAGGCTCGCCAGCCGGTGTTGAAGGTGGTGCATTTTGAGGCTCGCCAGCCATAGGAAGGAGTCATACCTGAGGCATCTTCGGGATATGTCCTTGAGTTGTATCGTTTTTGCGGACAAAGGCTCGCCAGCTTGATGCGGATGTGAAGGGACTCGCCCGCCGCATTGCGTTGTAAGGCTCGCAGCCATCTATGGTCGAATGATCGACCGTGGAAAATAGCACGTGTGGCATCCATTTAAAAAATCGGCACTCGCTGGGGAGTTAGAAACTTCTTAGGACTCGCCGCGGATATGAGTTGCTGCTCGCTAGGAGGTAGCGTAACCATGTAATCGGCGGGGTTAAAGCTCTTGGACTTGATGGGTCGCCGTTTGTTGGGAAGATCACAATACTCTGTTGGAGTACGTTTGTCTTGTCAAGATTACCTGCAGGGTTAGTGACCATACAAATCCGCAGTCGCGTAGACAAGGACGTTGAATGCAAGCATATAAGCACGTAAGCACACAATCATGTGAGCAGTTAGCATATGAGCAGTTAGCATAGAAGCAACTAGCATGTAAGAATATAGGCATATGATCACATAAGCATGTAAGCAATTATTAGCACATAATATCTCGCGTGAGAGGAGATATGAGTTTTGAAAGTTGTGAAGCTTAAAAGTGATTAAGAGTTGGATTTTGTTGCTCGTAGATCCGCGATTTGACAGATCGGAGACATGTGACCGTTGTGACATTGACTCACACGGACGCACACGGACAGACTGACAAATGGCCAGTCGTGAACGTGACACAAAGTCAGTGTTGACACAACATGGGGCTGACTCTCACGGACTTTGCACATGTAAGTGCAACTCCTAGCCAAGAAAGGGTGACAATGCGTATCAAATCCCTGAGGTAGAAGGCCCGCTTGGCTGGGGAACATGAATTGATTATCTTCTCCAGATCTCTTCGCCACCATTTGCTTGTTTAAGATCCCTTCTCGAAGTATGATGATTCGAAGAGTGGAACCAAGACCTTGTCATCATCCGAACCGAGCACTGGGCTAAAGGTGTTTTATGTTGGACTGTAGTTAAGACTCAAAAGATGTTTTGAGGATAAAGGATGGGTGGCGTCTTGAAAGAGATGCCCCCAGAGTGAGAAAATGGGAATTTGACAAAACAAGGAATGGGCGACATCTTAAGGAAGGAGCCCCCAGTAAAGAGGTATAAGATTAATTTTTGCAGCTGGGTGGGCTGCTTTTGAGGATTAATGTTATTGGTTGAGATTGAAAGGGGTATGTGGTTGTGTCCTTGTTGGGGGACTGCCTACGTATTCGCGTGTTTGCGAAATCAAACCAGGTCGTAGTTCTGAGCTGGTTATTGAGGATTGAAAATTGGAAATGTTGTGAAAGGATTATACGGTTGTGCCCTTGTAATAGGACGGTCTACGTATTCGCGTGTTTGCGAAATCAAACTAGATCGTAGTTCTAAGTGTGTGTGCAATGGGTTGCAAATTGAAGGTTTGAAAATTGAATGTGTGTGGGGGTGTGGTTGCGTCCTTGTAATAGGACTGCCTACGTATTCGCGTGTTTGCCAAATCAAACCAGATCGTAGTTTAGGATGTGTGTGCCTAAGTGAGATGTTAGGACCTTAAAGTGATTTTGAGGTGTATGGTTGTTTCCTTGAAGGACTGCCTACGTATTCACGTGATGTGAAATCAAACCAAATCGTAGTTCTGAATGTGTGTTGATAATTGATTTTGAGGTGTATAGTTGTGTCCTTGAAGGACTGCCTACGTATTCACTTGAAGTGAAATCAAATCAGATTGTAGTTCTGAGTGTGTGCCTAAGCGAGTTGTTAGGACCTTAAAGTGTGAGGGTCACGACGTTAAATTCCGTTTGGTGACTCGTCTGAATGTGTGCCTAAGCAAGTTATTAGGACCTTAATGTGATGGGGTCACGATGGTAAATTCCGTTTGGTGACCCGAAAAATTGATTTGAGAGGATTCCCCTTGATCATGAATCGAAGAGGTCTAATTTGTAAAAATGTTCCTTATCATGTGAGCACACTAAAAAGTGGACCCTAAGGGTTGATTGGGTATGTCCCGTTCTCGGTAGCAAAGCATTCGAGGACTCTGTATCTGGGTCAGGGTGAAAATGGCTTCGACATTAGGGAATGTGGAGCTTGGTAATAATAGGTTTGTTTGACAGATACAAACTTGGAGTTAAGGGTCACGACGGTGAATTCCGTTTGGTGACTCGAAAGTTGATTGGAGAGAAATACCTCTTGATCATGAATCGAAGAGGCATAGCTGGTGAAAATGTTTCTTGTTGTGTGAGCACACTAAAAACTGGACCCTAAGAAAGCAATTTTTTTTGAAGACTTGAATTTGGGTCAAGGTGGAAATGGCTCCGGCATTTTAGAATGTGAAGCTTGGTAATAAAAGGGTTTATTTGACAGATAAAAATCTGGAGTTGGTATTTTGTGGTGTTTAGGCCGGTGGGTTACGGCTTGTAATGTGGTGCGGAATGGGGTCTCCGGCTTGATGTGGACTGAGCATGAAATGGTTGGTAAGTAATGTGGGATCAGATTCCCATGTCTGGACCTTAAAGGTTAAGGTGTGATATTACGAGCTTGAGGGGAATCCTCAGAAGCCTGGATAGTTCTCCCTATAACAGTCTCTAGAAGGACTTAAGGGTGAAGCAGTGTTGGTTGTGATCTTGAGGGAAATCCCCAGGATCCTTGATAGGTCTCCCTGTAACAGTCCGTAGAAGGACTTAGGGGTGAAGTTTTGTTGGGCTTGTTGTTAGTTGTCGAGTCTTGAGCTCTTATTTTAGCTCTTTGACATCATGTTTTGGTATTTTTGTGTTTTGCACTTGTTGATCCCGGAGTTTGGAGGGAAGAAACGTTGGTCATGGGCTTTGGACTTGTTGGTCTTGGACTTGGTGTTTTGGACTGACTTGTTTGGTGTTTTGGACTTGTCGGTCCGGGATTTGGTGTGTTGGACTCGTTGGTCCTGGGCTTTGGACTCGTTGGTCCTGGACTTGGTATTTTGTACTCACTTGTCCAGGATCTTGTGTGTTGGATGCTTTCTTTGGATTTTGGCCTTTTCGAGAAAAGGGTTTCAAACTTGTTTTGTTTTTATTTTGGCTTGGGTCTTGGCTTGACGTTGGGTGAGTAGCTTTTGGCTTTGGTTTTTCGCTTTGAGCGAATTGATTTCGGCTTTGGTTTTTGCTTTGGCCTTGAACTTTGGCTTTGGGTGAATGGATATTGGCTTGGGCCTTTGACTTTGGCCTTTCGCTTTGACTTTGGTTGGATCGCTATTGGTTTGGACCTTTGATTTTGGCCTTGACCCTTGGCTTTGGGTGAATGGCTATTGGCTTGGGCCATTGATTTTGGCCTTTCGCTTTGGCTTCGGGTGAATGGCTATTGGCTTGGGCCTTTGATTTTGGCCTTTCGCTTTGGCTTCAGGTGAATGGATATTGGCTTGGGCCTTTGATTTTGGCATTGCGCTTTGACTTTGGATGAATGGCTATTGGCTTGGGCCTTTGATTTTGGCCTTTTGCTTTGGCATTGACGGAATGGCCATTGGCTTGGGCCTTTGATTTTGGCCTTTCGCTTTGGCTTTGAGGGAATGGCTATTGACTTGGGCCTTTGATTTTGGCCTTTTGCTTTTGCTTTGGTTTTTGATTTATTGGTTCTTTGCCGTCCTTCGTTCGAGGCAGGTAATGGTGCAGATGGGGATGTACCCGTTGGCGAGAGCTTAATACTTGGTGATGGGATGTTTTTGTGGGGAATGGGCTTGCCTTCCGTCATTGATCGTGAACAAGGAGATGTTCTGGTTTGTTATTTGGGTTCGTCGTAGGATCCCTTTGATAAAAGCTCGTTCTAAATTGGGTGCTAGTGAAAGGTTTCTATTGCCAGACATGGAATAGGTAAAGAGAATGGACACGGGATTTCGAGTCCTCTGCTTACTCGGTACGGAACGTCACTCGAGTGTACTCACATTGAATTGGAACATGTTGTTTGTTTTAAATAAGAGGTTAGCACAGACTCGATGGATACATGTGACTCATGGGGACAGCCCCCAGTTGTCGTTTAGGAATAAAGGGACAGACACTAGGATAGATATGAGAAAGCCTAAGACTCGGACTCGGACTCAGACTCACACTCAATCGTAGATACGGACTCCTAATCATCATCTTCCTCCCCGAAGGTCTCCTTCGCAGCATCCAGCGGCTTGAATGTCTGGTCTTGAGCATTGACCCACTTGAGCACTTCACTCTCGTTGTTGGGAATGATATGAGGACAATTGTCCATGAGGCTTTCATCTCCTTATAGAATGAGATGTTCATGAGGGTTGTTTTCATCACCTGGTTGGCCTAGGGATGAAGCTACCAGTTCATGGTTGTCGATCATATCTTGAATAGCATGTTTCAGTTTGAAGCATGCTTCAGTGTCATGACCTCTTTCTTGATGATATTGGCAATAGGCATTGTCTTCCCAAAAACGGGACTTCTTAGCATCAGACGGATCCGGGGTGGGTCCGATCGGTTATAGCTTCCCTTCAGTCATAAGCTTTTGAAGAGCTGCGGCATAGGTTGTGTTGAGATTGGTGAATGTCCTTTGAGAACGTTCAACCTTACTGTTTGACTTGAGACATCCAGGAGGATTGTCTTGACTAAGAGGTGCGACTATGATTTTGCCAGCTTCAATCATATCCTTAATGTCATGCTTGTGTTTGAAACAAGTTTCGTTGTCATGGCCCTTGCCTTGATGGTATTGGCAATAGGCATTACCATCCCAGAATCGGGCTCTTTTGTGTTCGAATTTGTCCGGAGTCGGACCAATGGGTTGGAGCAGTCCTTCTGAAGCAAGTATCTCCAGAGCGGTGCCATATGTTATTCCCAGATCTGTGAATAACCTTTGATGTTTTCCAATGGTTCCCACATTGGTGTTTTTTCGAGTGTTTTTGTGAGTTTTGTTTTTGTTTTTGTCAATCCTGGGCGGAAGCAGGATTTGGTCGTTATCAATGGGAAGTTTTGGGGATGTTGTTTGATATTTTGAAGGGTATTTTTGTGAGGCAATTTCATGTTCTTTGTTGGTAGGTTCATGGGTGTGGGAACCATCGGATGACTCCTCATTTTCAACAACTGTTGGTTGGTGAGCCAAGGGTCGGTTTTCCCCTTGGTGGTCAGGTTCATTTTTGGTACTACCAAACCTCTCCTCCAAATTAGCTACCCGGCTATTCAAATCATCGATAACCACTTGCAGTTTTGAGAATATGTTGTTGATGGAGACGGAGAGCATCATTATACCGCTTTGTATGCCATATTCGTCAATTGCATGAATTTTCTCATTGTCAGGAGAGATAAGGTGAGAGCAGTCTAGGAAAGATTCCTGACTGTGTCCAATAGGATTTTCTGAAGGGTTGTTTTTGTTGTTTGCAAAGGGAGGTAATGGTAACTCGCCCTTTTTGATCATATCAAGGATGACACCTTTCAGGGGGACACACATCTCAGTGTCATGTCCGCGACTTTGGTGATATTGACAAAAGAGGTTTCCATCCCTTCGTTGACCATGCTTGTTTGGTAGAGGGTCTGGAGTCGGACCAACTGGTTTGAGCTTTCCTTGGGAGATTAGCCTTTCCAAGGCTGTGGCGTAAGGCATACCCAAATCAGGGAAGGACCTATGAGGTCGTCTGGTTTTTGTTTTGTCGACGGCAAGTAGCCGGCTTGCAAGGAGCATAACCCTTTGCTCAATATCAGAAGAGGGGGAATTCCTGGTTATCATCTTGTCCTCAACTTGGGACAGACGAGTGCTCAAGTCTTCCACGGTAGCTATGAGTCGAAGGACCATGTTGTTGGTTTCAGCAGAAGTCATGGCGAATGAAGGTTGATCAGCTTCTTGAGTTTCTTTAATGAAGATTGATGGCACCCAAGGGATTCCGATTTGACATAACGATAGGCGTTTATAACTTGTCTTGGCCAGGTTTTGCACAAACAAAGGAAAGTACGACACATATGTACAAAAGGCAGTTTTGTCGTGAAGACGCGACGGTGTGACTCGGTTATGAGTTCATTAAAGATTGTGAATGACCTCTTGTGTTTGAACTCTTGGTGCATGACTTTGAACTTAGACTCGAGTGTCAACTTTGGCATAGTGATGCCTAGACAGACGACTTCTGACTCAGTTTGGATGTGCGTTACTGGCGTGACGCCGTTGGAGAAGACATGTACACAAACTTGACCTTTGACCCGTAATTTAGGGGAAAGATGGGTTTAATACCCGAGGGGTTTTGACTCTCCTAACACCATAATTGGAGATGTCTCGACAATTAGGCGACACGACCTAGACCAGAAGATAGGTACTAACTTTGGCAGAGACTCGACGTTATCTAGACGACTTGACTTGAAATCAACTTGACTCTAATCGACTCGAGGCTGAATCGTGAAGGAAATGTAGATTCATGTACATATTAACATACTCATATATGTCTAGATAATTTGTCATAAAATTAAAACGGATCTTATGCATGCAAACAATATAATAAAATAGAGGAGAAATCATGTCCTTACATAGTAGATTTCGGCTATTAGGGCACAAGAGAGATCACCTTTCTCTTCTTGTTCTTGAGCTTTTCCAATGGAAGAACAAAGATCTAAGTGTAAGATCTCTCCCTATGTAATATACCCAAGGCTCCTCTTAATTTAATTAATATTACAAAACTAGTATAATATTAATTATAGTAGAAAATTGAACCAAAAATATTTATAAACACTTAAGTATTTTCGGTTTTGATGAGAGATAAAGAGAGGATTTTATTTCTCTAGAACTTATATTTTGGATGACATGAATGAATGAATAATCTAAAAACATTTTAGAGTATTATTAGGTAAAATTATAAGAGAAAACAATGATCATTTTCTCTTCCCAAAAACCGTGTAAGAGGGGCTTTAGGGTGAGCCAATGCATGGAGAAATTGTTCTTCACAAGGAACAATAGGCTTGCATGGCTAGGTTGCTATATAATCATTGTGTTTTCCACTAATTACACACAACTTATAATTAGCTAAAACACCTTCTAATTTTCGGCCCTTTGCATAATATGGTGTCCATATTATTTTTGTCAATTGTCTATATGTTACATGTCACATGTCACATATATTTGTTTATGTATTTTTATCACATAAAAATCAACGTATTAATAAAAATACGTCATATACAAAATCGACTTAGTAATTTCATAATTACTTGTGCCAAAATATTTTACCATTTATAAATCACAACAGATTGTATTTATAACATTTCATTCAATTTAATTGTTACATTAAACAATTTATTTCATCCGAGTAATGATACAATTCGATTACTCAGACCGTACCTTATTTAATCCCATTTCAATATGATACGTAAATTTTACTTCCAAAATCATCCGTCAATTTTCAAGTAATTTAATTAACTCGTAACATTATACGATTAATTAAATAATCAATTAAGAGTATTGCCCTTTAGGTATGACCTAGGGGGTCAACTGATCACCACCGTCACACGACAGTAATGTCAAACTCTAGTCAGCCAATCATTACCGATATATGTTGACCAGTTTGACAAGAACAATATTACTTCCCAATTGTATTCATTTTAATGAGACTTAAACATGTGATCATCATGATCAACAATCGTGATCGCATTATTGTCGGAGGACACATATTCCAACAATCTCCCACTTGTCCTCGACAAGTGTGCGTCACCAATTCTCTTGTCCTATTACTATCTCCCACTCAATGCAAGGTGTCTTTCAGGTCGTACTTGCAAGTGATCATATCGAGAGTGGTTTCCTCGATCTGGAGAATAACTGATTGACCGGATTTATCCACTCTGGATGCCATCCGAGCGTGGCCACGCATTTCGATTCATTACTCCTCGAGTGGCCCCGAGATATTGTTATAACCCCGACTAGGGGTGGACAATTCCTATCGCACTCATTCCCTTCGACTAGCCACAGCCATCATAACCCAAAATATGCCCATTTGACCCCATTTACGAAGGTCGTAGTAACACAAATCAAAGTTAATCGAAATCGTGCCATCTTAGGAGAATAGTCTTTAGTCAAAAGAATCGACTCATTCGAATACTATAGTAGCTCTCGCCACGACCAGGCTATATAAATTTGCCAGAACTCTATAAGCGGTCATAAGGCCCGACAGAAAGTTCCTAACAATCTGCCTATGTGATCGACTAGTCATCTCACATGACTCTATGGCACTTGAACTTGCCATCAATCGCATCACACTCTAGTCACTTCGAGACGTCACCTCATATAAGTAACTATGGGCAAAAACAATGTTAATCCATGTTCACTTTAACGGGGTTCAATTGTCTCCACAACCCGTTTGGATATAACAATATACCAAGTGAGTTAATAATAACTCAAACGACAAATGTCGACATCACACTCGGGTAGTCAATATCATATTACAACCTTGTGATGTTTATCATAAGTGTAAACACTTATCGATTGCAATAGAAGTTTAACATCCCATGTGTCCACGTGTTCAAACTTCTTACACTTGCAATTTCCTTCACATTCATGTTCTCATACCATGAATTTTACCAAGCATACATCAAGGTTCTCGACCTTGGTTTTGGTTCTTTAACTTGAAAGAACTTTCTTATCGATCATCTCATAACGAACGAATTTGCGATGAATAATACAACTTGTACCGATCAAGTATTCCATCCACACACAATGCACTAGGTATATGTTTTGTAGAATCTTGTAACAATTGACAAGATTATTAGCTTAGTACTTCTCACAAGTCCTAGCTTTATTAGGAAAGATTGTTTTGAATAACCTCTTATTTAACCAAGTATCTTTCCAAAACTTCTCATTTCTCTTTCTGGGCTTGAAAGATTTGGGATTCTCATAAATCCTCATATGTGCTCGGATTTTCTACAATATGTGCAAACTCTTGACACACAATAGAACATCCGTCAATCACTGAAATCGCTCATCGGATTCTACTCGAGAATTCATGACGCTTCTATTATGGCTCACCAAGTCAATCATCATGCTCTTATGCATATGATTCATAATTGGACATGTACATGATTATTCTAATGGCGGAAACATTAGTTACTAATAATCATGAGATCAACCGTTCTCGGGTTCAATGAACTACCATGATTTGCTAATGGTAATCCCATTTTTCATTCATATGAATAACCTATGTAAATGTTGATACGATGTGTATCTCTTTAATACTAATCCAACATCTCATGATGTAATTGGATTCATCATTGTCCATTTTCATCCAGAATTGAAAACTCAAAAGCTTCTTTATGAAAGAAGGTATTAGCTCGTCATTCTTTAATGAGTAATGAGTTTTATACATTCAAGGATGATAGCTCCCACTAAATTCTATGTCTTCACATGAGAATTTCCTAACTCCCACTCAATTCTACATATTTCGAAATTGACTTCTTAATCGAAATTTGTCAAGAATATAAATATAAATCGCTTTGCCAAGTTACTAGGATAAAACCATATATGTTCCCATCATATCCTTTCAAAATGCCTATTTTGAAGTGGTCTCATCTCAACCTTACGGAAAGAGATTTTAAATCTCTAACACACTCATGTCATAATGATGTGTAGCAATGTCATCATTCAAATAAAAATAATATTTAGAATAGGTCCTTTGGAATACCCTTTCGGAAGGAGGTTTAACCATTTCATAGCGAGGTTAAACAATGACATTTGCGTGGTTAAAATGTTGGCTATTGAAGATATCGGAATATCAATCTTTGCAACTTGATCATAACTAGTATGTTACTATGATTCATTTAGGCTCTTAAGTAAAACTCATGATTGAAACTATTGGTCAAATGATTCATAACCTTAGTCAAAAGCTTGTTAAGACTTTACATTAGTCATTTTTCTTCCAAAACTTCTTTTGGTCTCCTCGTGTAGTTATCTTGAGAATAAACTCTTACGATTACTACACTTGGTCTCCTTAGTTATATAGAACTAACTTGAGACTATAGATCTCATCTATTTGGTATACTATGTAAATAGATATACCTTCATTCAAATCATTCTCTCTTGCGTAGATCTTCATTTACACAAGTACACAATTATATCTTGCCTTGTGTGTTGTCTTGCCTTGTGTGTTGTGTCCTCATTTTTCTCCCACTCTATCTTTAGAATGATTCATAACCTTAGTCAAAAGCTTGTTAAGACTTTACATTAGTCATTTTTCTTCCAAAACTTCTTTTGGTCTCCTCGTGTAGTTATCTTGAGAATAAACTCTTACGATTACTACACTTGGTCTCCTTAGTTATATAGAACTAACTTGAGACTATAGATCTCATCTATTTGGTATACTATGTAAATAGATATACCTTCATTCAAATCATTCTCTCTTGCGTAGATCTTCATTTACACAAGTACACAATTATATCTTGCCTTGTGTGTTGTCTTGCCTTGTGTGTTGTGTCCTCATTTTTCTCCCACTCTATCTTTAGAATGAATACACTAAGCATTCAAAGATAGCATATGAGACACAAATTAATGATGTTGAATTATAAGGAGAACTACCTCATAGGTTGACTAATTGTTATTGATTTCATATGTGTACTTGGTGGTTGACATACCTTTAAGAGAGTTCATAGACTCAAAGTCACTTTATAAATGATCATACACAAGCCTTAAGCATGTGGACATATAATGAAACCCGTCATTATAATTGTCTATGGGATCACTTTTAAGTGAATAATCTTATGTTTCAAAACGCAAGCATTTAAAGATGAAATTTTAGAACATAAAGGATAAATGATAAAAACGGGTGACTTGGGTTGCAAACCAAGTCACCATCATCCAAAATACAAACCATTATCCAAAATACCTTTCCATGTCGAACACGGAAACTTAAAGTTCTAAAATTCAAAACATAACTTAAAATAAGACAATGAAAAACAAAGCTCCATAAAAGCTATCCTTAGCTTCTCCATGGTTTATCATGCTTGTTTTTCTTTCCCCTTGTCTTTGCTTGGTGGAGGCCCTATTTACAATAAAAAGGGAAGATACATTATCACAACTTTTGCATCATAATACCATAGTTGAATTTGAAACATAAAAAGAAGGTTAGTCATTTACCTACTGGAGTGATCTTTCCAGCTTTGATATCACCAAGGTATTTGGAACAATTCCTTTTCCAATGTCCCATGCCATTACAATAATGGCATTTGTCAAGAGGACCCTTCTTGACTTTGGAGGTGCTAGCTTCACAAGACTTAGCTTTGGTGAATGTGGGAGCTTGCTTTTTACCCTTTCTTGCACTCTTTTTGAACTTCCCCTTACTCTTTGTGCTTATGTTAAGCACATCCTTGGGAGGGTTCACATTTAACCCCATGTCCCTCTCGGCTTGCACAAGTAACTTGTGCAACTCCTCAAGAGACACATCCTTGTCTTGCATGTTGAAATTCACCCGGAATTGCACATATGCCTTAACTTTAGACAAGGAGTGTAGAATCCTATCTACGATGAGTTCTTTGGGGATTTCAACCTTTTGAATCTTCAAGGTCTCGACAAGCTCCATGAGTTTGAGCACATGAGGGCTAACCTTTTGGCCCTCTTTGAAGTCGAGATCAAAGAATGCCGCGGCCGCCTCATATTGGACGATCCGCGGAGTTTGTGAAAACATGGTCACAAGTTTGGAGTAAATCTCATTAGCATTGCCCATTTTGAAGGCTCTCCTTTGGAGGTCCGCCTCCATTGCAAATATTAAGACATTTTTCATTGCGGCGGACTCCTTTTGGTAAGCCTCATAGGCTTCCCTAGTGGCCGCGGTGGACCTAGTGGAGGGTTCGGGTGGAGAGGCCTCGGTAAGGTAACGAAGCTTGTCGTCACCTTCGGCGGCTAATTTGAGTTGGGCATCCCATTCGGAGAAATTTGACCCATTCTTTTCAAGTTTACATCGATCCATAAAGGATCGGAGCCATGATGAAGTAGCGAGTGGTGTAGCATTAGGAGTTGGTGTTGCCATTGTTATGAATAAGAAGTGGTCTACAAAACAAAATATGAGGAGTAAAACAATTGTCGTTTTAATTATACTCGTAAAAATGTATGATTTAAACAAGTTTTACGCATTTTTCTAGTGACCTCTACCCAACTAGATAAATGATTCCAAGACCCAAATTCATATCGACTTAGGCACGGTGGGGCCGATACATCCTTCATCAATATAACTCGGTGGATTAACGTTTAATCGATTCTACTTTTAGAACTCTTGGTCGATAATATTACATTAACTATTATCTATAGCCCAAAACACATCGACAAGGGCACGGTGGGGCCGATACATCCCTTATCAAATACTTTTGTTGAGTTCAATCCAAATTTCGAATAAATGTGTCCATGATCCAAACCCACATTAACTTGGGCACGGTGTGGCCGATACATCCCTCATCAACATGAATTCGGTGGATTAACATTCATCACCCACTTCCCCTACGTAACAAGGTTTGTACCCGGTGGGGCCGAGCGCACTCCCTCGCGAAATAGGTTTTCATGGTTTCTACTATTTGGTAAGGCTATGTCTCAATTGATAGTTTTAGCGAGAGGTCATGTCAATTTATTATCTATCACGTTTTAAGTGAACTAAAGCGGTGAACTACGATAATTTTAATTGACACGGTCGATAAACTCGATAAAAGAAGACAATGCATGTTTTAGTTATGGCGATTCAAACGATGCATGTGACATAAAATAAAATGCAAGCATAAAGATAAATAAATCCTAGTATGGCCTTTCCTAAAATAGAAAAACTATTAATCTATTACATATTCGGAAACCAACTCCATTGGTCCCTTGAACTTCGGTTGTGGCACACATCTCGAGGTAACACCGTCTTTATGTATCGCCATTCTTGAAGTAATCCGTCTTTTGGAACTCCGGAATGAATAAAATTACATAATAAATTACATAATTTCCTATTATACATTTGTAACTAAAATAAAATAAATCTATTAAATTACAAAACGGTGATACGAGATCACAATAAAAATTACAACCGAATCGATATTCCCATACATTTCGGGAAATACCAATTAAAATCTAAGGCCATACTAAGTAAAATTACATAATTCAAAATTACATAAATTAAAATTATGACAATCATAAAGAAAAATGCAGCATTATAATATGTATGAACATGCTCAAGTTTTATGCTAAATCGCCTTTTAATTAGCCAATATCGTATATTACTCGGTTTTTACGGATTTGCGTGATTTCAACATTTTATAATCACAAAAATACATAAACTCATATTTATGCATAAGTTAATTACCCTAACCTCTTAGGACTCAAAATTTAGTCTTCACTAATAATTTGACCATAATTAACTTTAATTTACAAAATTGTTCATAAATGGACCAAAATTACAAAAATAAGCTATTAAACTTCAAATAAATCCAAAAATTTCAAATAAATTCAAAATTTGAAATTTAAATTCATGAACATTCTGGAAAAATTCCATGACACTCATAATGTTCAAAATCTTAGGTTAAAAAAATTTGAAAATTTTAGGAAAAACAATGTTGCGGTTTATCGATATTTAATAAAATAATCATAAAAACATGGAAAAATTATTTTCATTAACTTTTCAATTTTAGATCTGAAATAATATAATAAAATGCAACATTAGACGTTTTTCCTAAGTCATAGATTATGTTTTATTAATTTTCAACTAATAATGTCACTATTTATGCTATTTTTCTTCAAAAATTCATAAATCATGCTAAAAGACTTCTTTATAGCCAATTATTTTACACACATCTTGTAAAATTGCATGTGACAACATATTAATTTTCTATGACCAGATTCGAAATTTAACTCATATTAACCTATTTTTCTCTTAAATCCGAATTTAATAATGAAAAATTCATTTTTCGAGCATAACAAGTGCAAAAATTATGAAAATTTACAGGTTATCTCAAAATAATATATGTAACAACATATCCAAAAACCAAGTGAAAATTCGAAGTATAGCTATTTTTAGACCAAAAATGACATTTTTACTCATAAAATCACATTTAAATGCCATTATTGTAAAATATGAACAATAAAAAACCGAAAAATTAACCAAAATATCCTAAAACACTTTAGGACCAGAAATATTAACATGCATGTAATAATTTCGTGATATATCATAATAACACAAATTTGCATATAACTCGGAAAAACTTTTAACCAATTTGCATGCAAACAACCGTGGCTCATGATACCGATTGAAGGAAATGTAGATTCATGTACATATTAACATACTCATATATGTCTAGATAATTTGTCATAAAATTAAAACGGATCTTATGCATGCAAACAATATAATAAAATAGAGGAGAAATCATGTCCTTACATAGTAGATTTCGGCTATTAGGGCACAAGAGAGATCACCTTTCTCTTCTTGTTCTTGAGCTTTTCCAATGGAAGAACAAAGATCTAAGTGTAAGATCTCTCCCTATGTAATATACCCAAGGCTCCTCTTAATTTAATTAATATTACAAAACTAGTATAATATTAATTATAGTAGAAAATTGAACCAAAAATATTTATAAACACTTAAGTATTTTCGGTTTTGATAAGAGATAAAGAGAGGATTTTATTTCTCTAGAACTTATATTTTGGATGACATGAATGAATGAATAATCTAAAAACATTTTAGAGTATTATTAGGTAAAATTATAAGAGAAAACAATGATCATTTTCTCTTCCCAAAAACCGTGTAAGAGGGGCTTTAGGGTGAGCCAATGCATGGAGAAATTGTTCTTCACAAGGAACAATAGGCTTGCATGGCTAGGTTGCTATATAATCATTGTGTTTTCCACTAATTACACACAACTTATAATTAGCTAAAACACCTTCTAATTTTCGGCCCTTTGCATAATATGGTGTCCATATTATTTTTGTCAATTGTCTATATGTTACATGTCACATGTCACATATATTTGTTTATGTATTTTTATCACATAAAAATCAACGTATTAATAAAAATACGTCATATACAAAATCGACTTAGTAATTTCATAATTACTTGTGCCAAAATATTTTACCATTTATAAATCACAACAGATTGTATTTATAACATTTCATTCAATTTAATTGTTACATTAAACAATTTATTTCATCCGAGTAATGATACAATTCGATTACTCAGACCGTACCTTATTTAATCCCATTTCAATATGATACGTAAATTTTACTTCCAAAATCATCCGTCAATTTTCAAGTAATTTAATTAACTCGTAACATTATACGATTAATTAAATAATCAATTAAGAGTATTGCCCTTTAGGTATGACGTAGGGGGTCAACTGATCACCACCGTCACACGACAGTAATGTCAAACTCTAGTCAGCCAATCATTACCGATATATGTTGACCAGTTGACAGTAACAATATTACTTCCCAATTGTATTCATTTTAATGAGACTTAAACATGTGATCATCATGATCAACAGTCGTGATCGCATTATTGTCGGAGGACACATATTCCAACAAATCGGAAAGGTGGACTGAAATTTCCGAAAATAGAAATTTTCAAAAAGATTCATTTGTCGTTTTATGGACGGCTTCCGAAGAGTAGGGATCTTTGAAAGTCGATCAGTTGAAGAGTTGACTTAAGTTTGTTTTTAAAAGACGGTTGAGATTGTTAGGGCTCTGAAAACAATGTGTTGTTTCCGGAGACGGTTATTGAAATTCCGAGTCACGGATTTTAAAATCGAGATTCGAAGAATTTAAGATCGTCATCACAATGGCCATGAAAACGGTTAAATTTATTTTCAAAGATTTAAAATTGGGTTAAAAATTTGAAAACGTTTAAATTTGTTTTCAAAGGTTGAAACTGGATTTGAAATTTGAAAACAACTAAATTTGTTTTCAAATGATTTGATTTTGAATTTGAAATTTAAAAACGGTTAAATTTGTTTTCAAATGATTTGATTTTGAATTTGAAATTTGAAAACGGTTAAATTTGTTTTCAAAGATTTGATTTCGGATTGAAATTTGAAAACGGTTAAATTTGTTTTCAAACGATTGGATTTGAAATTGGAAATTGTAAGGATTGAACTCGTCATTACGACGGTTAGGAAATCGTTTTAACCTTTGAAAGAAGGTACGCAAATCGAAGATTGGGAGAATTGAAATCGTCATTACGACGGCTTAGAAAAGCCAAATTTGACTCGAAAACGAGATTCGAAATTTGGAAAGTTGCATGAGTTGAAATCGCCATTACGAGGGTTTAAAAAACGTTTTTGTTTTGAAAACTGATTTCGAATTTTGAAAATTCGAGGGTAGAATTCGTCATTACGACGGGAGTAAAAGCGCGCTTTGAGAATGCAACGTTCGGCGACAGACCGAGGTTTGAAACGGCCATTACAACGACGTAAAAGGGTATTTTAAAATGGTTTGTGAGAACCGAGTTTGAAATCGTCATTACAACGGTATGAAAAGGTGCATTTGAAATGGTTATAAAAACCGGGTTTTGAAATGGCCATTATAACGGCATAAAAAGTTTTGCAATGGTCGGAAAAAGACTGAGGTTTGAAACGGTTATGAAAACCGGGTTTGAAAATCGTCATTACGACGGTATAAAAAGGTGTTTTGAAACGGTTATAAAAACCGGGTTTTGAAATGGCCATTATAACGGCATAAAAAGTTTTGCAATGGTCGGCAAAAGACCGAGGTTTAAAACGGTTATGAAAACCGGGTTTGAAAATCGCCATTACGACGGCATAAAAAGGTGTTTGGAAACGGTTGTAAAAGCCGAGTTTGAAAATCGTGTTGTTTGAAATGGTTGTAGAAAACCGGGTTTGAAAATCGTCATTACGACGGCATAAAAAGGTGTGCAACGGTCGGCGAAAGACCGAGGTTTGAAATGGCCATTATAACGGCGCAAAAAGGTGTTTTTGAAAATGACATGGAAGGACTTATGATCACATAACACATAAGCACTCGCAGTTTCATTATATTATGCATAATGCTGACACGGGTTTTGGCTTAAAAGGGTGGGTTACACACCAAGCAATCAAACCCCGACTTATGATCGTAATATCAATTAATGCACTTTAACCATGACCTCGTTCGAGTTTCACCTCTAAGGATCACAAAGACACAAGTGTCCTAGTTTTCCCCAGCGGAGTCGCAGATCTGTGGACATGCAGCGGTCTAGAAAGCCACGCTCGGTGACGTAAAAATGCTTTCGACCGAATCGCGTTAGATCGGTCGGTTTCGTCTCGGTAAAGGTCTTTAAATGATGCAGAGATGCTCAGAGCCGCCACCAAGCATTTGTGGGATGCTTGGAACCCGTTCGAATCCACTTTATACCTCGGTCAAACGAAGCACAAAGCAGTGTTTCGCATAGGTACTAAAGATAAGGACTCGTCCCCCTTTTAGCATTCTATGCCTAAAATGACTCTCGTGCGCCCTGGATAAGGTCATCCACTATCCAATGGTTCTGAGTAAGGGGTGAGGGTATGTATTGGGAAGCCCTTTAATCGGACACCCAATCCCGCCCGCGTTAGCGGCCTCTACTGATCGATTCGTGGTTGTTTAAGTGCAAGAGTTGATAAAACGGTTTAAATGCATGAATGCGCATCCAAAAGTGTTAACCTAACATGTGAGCTTTCTAAGTCGGTTTGTTAATCCAAATATCAAGCATAAGATGTCAAGTTGGATTTAGATTGATTTGCATGTGAAAACAGAAATTAAACATCCATTTACCAAGTTCGGGTCATGATGCTTAACACGATCCATTTATTGAAAAAGGGTGTCAAATGACAAAGTGTAAAAACATAAGCTTGTCAATCTGATCTGTCACGTATTCGGGTTAACCTTAATCGGATCGTCCTAGACAAGTACCAAAAATGAGGCAGAATAGTGCCAGGCAGCCCCGTTAGGGCGTGAGCCTATTGGCGAGATAAAGGGCTCTGCCCAGGTTTTAAAAGATTAAAATAAGCGGCCTCTTGGGGCGCGAGCCATGAGCCGACCCAAGGGGGCGTCTCCTGGTTCTTGAAAAGGTTATTTAAAACCGTTTTTTGTGATTAATGATTTCCAAGTATGATTTGCATGACTCGGAATAATTACTATTGTGTTAGTAATATTCGTTGTCGGATTTGCATGTTTGAAAAGCTTAGTTTACAAGTAGAAATGTAAAATGTTTGATTTGAACTAAATATGTTAAGTTCATTTCTTTGTAATTAGTTAAGTTTGTCATCGTACTCGGATTAAACCGACATGATATAAAGAACCAAGGATGATTATGAATTATGACTAATATATGTACAAATGTAAACAAATGAGAAAAATGGTAAATAAAATAAAAGGTGTTAAAATACCCATTAAAATGTAATTAACCAATAATATCATCGAGTCACGGAATAAACCGTCATGATATAAAAAACCAAGGATGATTTTTGTAATGGTCAAAATATGTTTATCATAAAAATGAATTAAAATGATAAATAAAAGAAAAAGATTTCCTTTAAAATGTAATTAACCAAATAATATCACCGAGTCACGGATTAAACCGTCATGGTATATGGAACCAAGGATGATTTTTGTAATGGTCAAAATATGTATCATAAAAATGAATTAAAATGGTAAATAAAAGAAAAGGATTTACTTTAAAATGTAATTAACCAATTGATATCACCGGGACACGGATTTAACCATCATGGTATATGGAACCAACGGTGATTATAATTTATGGCTAAAATGTTTGTCATAAAAATGATTTGAAACATTTGAAATGGTAAAAACCGTAAAAGGAATGAAGTAAAAATGAAAGAAATTTTTGAAAGGAAAGACGAACTCAAACACAGATGAGTCTAACCTAGACACCCACAAGTGGCACGAGCATCCATGCATAGCAAGGAGCCTCTATCTCAGGCCAAAACTCGGTTTTGGCTCGTCTAACCTATATTTGAATCGTGTTATGCATCATTCAGCTTATAAACTCATAAAAATGATAAAGACACGAAATAAATGAGTTGGTTACACCCTCAAACTTACGTGTATCGATGTTTGCGAAGTAGACGACTTTAGAGACGGTTTTCTCTTTGTGACTAATCGCGATCAAAGAAATTAAAAAGGTGCCTTAAAAAAGGATTTGATTTTGAAAATATGTTAATTAAAACATGTTAATTAATGAATTGAGTTGGTTAAATGGGTCGGTCGAATGCACGGTGACGGTACCATACAAAATGTGTAAGGCTTGTGTTTATGATCGGTAGGTCGTAAACACGTGCCGATTTTGTGACTTAGGAAGTCGAGTATAGAAGTTTAAGGGAGATGTGAGGGGGTGGATTATAGAGAAATGTGGGATGGTAGGTCGGTTGTGTTTGCTTAGAGGCTAAGCAGACATCCTAAAGAGGCGCGAGCTACCTCGTGATGGAAATGGGTGTATTGTCCTTTTCAATTTGGACGTGGCCAATTCTCCATCCATTGTTTGGTTTCTGGTATTGAAATGAGATATCGTGTAACAATATGGGCATCTAATAAGATGATTTTGGTGTTACTTGAGGTAGGTGTTTTGTGTGCTTGACTCGGGTTTGACCCGTGTGAGTCGGGATTTGAATTTCGAGTCGGTTTTTGGCTCGATGGCGGTTTTGAATCTAATTAGGGTCATTTTAATGGAAATGACATGATAAAGACATTCATGGCATTATTTTTGACATTCGGGATTTGGGTTGACTCGGGTTGACTCAGGTTGACTCGAGTTACGGGTTTGTGAGTCGATTTTGGGTCTAAAGACGGTTTTAACTCTAAATAGTGTTGTTTTGAAGGAAATGACATGATAAAGACATTCATGGCATTATTTTTGACATTCAATATTTAGGTTGACTCGGGTTGACTCAGGTTGACTCGAGTTGCGGGTTTCTGAGTCGGTTTTGGGTCCGAAGACGGTTTTAACTCTAAATAGGGTCATTTTAATGCAAATGAAGTTAGATAACTTTTTATGAAATCATTTTTCATATCCGAGTAGTGCATTAAACCGTCTCATGTATAGCCAATCCACACACGCATATCAAAAATACGTTATAGTCCGATCATCATCGGCTGGTTTTTGGGAGGTTTAGATACTGGGTATCTACAGTATGGGAAGATGTTCCCGTGAGAATTGGAAAATTCTTCATCCCGGTGGATTTCGCTATTGTTGACATGGAAGAAGACTCCAACATTCCTATTATTTTAGGAAGACCTTTCTGGCACGCCGCGGGAGCGGTGATCGATGTAAAGCATGGAGAACTCACCCTTGAAGTGGGAGATAAAACCATCACTTTCAATCTTGACAATACTATAAGATCTCCCTGATTGCATGAGCCATGTTTTATGGTTGATCACTGTAGCCAGAAAGATGATAGGAAGAAGTTGGAATTTCAATGGAAAAAGAAAGTGGATGATGCTCCATCAAAAGAGCAAGGAAATTACAATATTGAGAGCTTGAAAAGCTCACCCATGACAAGTGAAGAAGAAGGCCTCATTGGCCAAGACAAGAAAGAAGGAAAGTTGTCTTCATCAACTCAAGACATATTTAGTGATCAAGTAGACGAAGTATGCGGTCTTTGGGATGATGAGTTTGAAGGGATATTCAATCCCTATATTGGTAATGCTATGACCCAAGACCATCATGGAGAACAACAAGTGCAAAGGTCTATTGAGGACCTTATCATGACAATGAACAAGCTTTTGATTACTTCTTCAAGGTGTAGAGGAAGATCAACAACACCTCGAACATGCCGCCTTGACATCTCACATTGGATGAGAGTTTGGTGGAGTCCTCCCTAAACCACCATTTGTAATTATTCTAACTCCCTAACTCGCATTTCAATTATTGTATTGCATTTTTGGATTTACATTTTTATGCCTTGATCAAGATTATCATCATTTTGAGAGAAGTGAGGGAGGGACTTATGAGTTTATTGATGTGTAGTGCTTTGCCTTAGTGTGGGGATAGCAATTGCCTAGGCTATTCATGTCTTTGTAATGCCCCTAAAATGAAGAACACATGAATTGAAGAATGAAGTGACACGGGTTACGAAGCACCCATGGATGGACCTGAATCCGTGTGGTCGAGGAAGAATCCGAGCTGTCCGACGGATATTCCGCTCGTCTTGAAAGAATCCGAGCGTCCAAGGCATAAGACGCTCGTCTTATGAAGCTGCAGAAAATATTTTTGGGTCTGACTAAGAATCTGAGCGTCCCAGCAAGGAATCCGCTCGTCTTAGTCACGACGGTCATCCAAGAGGAAAGACACTCGTCTTTTTACTGCTAAACTTTGGGATTTATCACTGGAAAGGAATCAGAGTGTCCTAAGCCAAAGACGCTCGTCTCAGCTCAGGAATCCGCTCGTCCTTCCTGCAATCCGCTCGTCCCATGCGTCTTTATCTGAACCCAGAAATTAAGGAATCCGAGCGTCCCGATACTAAAGCCGCTCGTCTCCCTCTACAATTCAAAAACCAACGGGTCTTTTAAAACCCTCATTTCCCATTCATTTTCATTATTTCAAAACACAAACACTACCCAAAACCCCAAAACCCTCATCCTCTCCATCAACAAAAACCAATTTTCTCAACCAAAATTAACCACATCAAATCCAAACTTCCTCAAAATGAAAATTAATCACTCCTTTAGCAACAACAAGTGATTCAAACACCAAAATCTTCAAGTTTTGAGTTGATTTTTAGGATACAAGGCAACCTTCATCTATCCTAAATCGATTTGGGCATTACTAGAAATTGAAGATTTCAAGCTTTCATTGGTGTTACCAAGCAAAGGAGTATGGCAAGAACAAAAGGTGGAAGAAAGGCACCCCAAAAGAAGATACTTTATAAGAGGCAACAAGCTCTTCAAGACAAACAAGCATCAAAGGCATTGGTAGTTCATAATTCAAGGTTGGAGATTCAAGAACAAGGTCCTCCTATGGAAGCTACTACTTCTACCACTCCGGTCATTGAACAATTAGCCGATTATCCAGAGGTAATTTTCACTTCCGACTCCCATAGGAAGAAATTTATTTTCTTCTCTAAGAAAACCATCATGTCTACTAAGTTCATTTGTGAAGATGCATTGTCAAAATTGGGTGTTCTTGAGCAAACTAAGACCTTTTTCAAGTCTATGGGGTTGAGTAAGTTGTTTGCAATGCAAGAATTGACATACTCCTCCCTCACGTTAGAGGTTTTGAGCTCTTTGGAAGTCACAAAGATGGAGACCCGAACCATTATTGAGTTTCGTCTTGAAAATGTTGATAGACGATTATCTTATGATGAAATGGGTAAGATATTTAGCCTTAGTGATAATGCGACTTTTACAAAGAATCCTACCAAGTATGACCCCGCTCCTCTTTGGATGGCCATTTCCGGAAAGAAATTCGTATCTTATCATGATTGTGATGCTCTCTTAGTCCATCATCCGGACATTAGAATATGGCATAAGGTTATTGGGAATACTTTGATAGCTAGGAAAGGCACAAATCATTTTACCAAACTTGATTTTATTCTTCTTGAGTCGGCTTTGAACATTGGGAGAGAGTTTACCAAGCCATACAATGCTTTACGACTTTTGATTGATCGATGGCTTAATGTTGATTGTGGCAAAGAAGGCACGACCTTTATTACCAATGGAGGATTAGTTACCTTTTTGGCTAAGAATTTTAACTGGGATTTGAACAAGAGTCCATCTTATTGATTTTCCCACCATGATTCTAAAGTTCAAATGGGTCAAGAATGATACTCTTGATAACAAATTTGGGTGGTTGACGAATGAAGCTAGATCCTTCACATTGCCTAGCAAAATTTGCCGCTTGAATGTTCATAGACCGAATTACCTTCTCCCACTCTCCGAAGAGATCGAATACATCATTCAACACCAAGGGGAAGAAGTTGCCGAGCCCTCCTCCTTCATTATCACCCCACCTTATCCATTTGAATACCACGAGTTCAACCCCGAAAATGCCAAGGCGGGAAATGGTTACTTGACTCTAATATTGAAGGAAATGCATAAACAAGCTTACAATGATAGAGTTGATGCTTACAAGGCCCAATATCCGCCCGTCCTACATCTTGCTAGGCAAGGACTTCTCGATCCATCTTGTCCCTTGCCTAGTTGGGCGGATAAGGAGGTATTCTTTCCTAGCACTTCTAGTGGTGGTAGACCGGGTGGAGGGGAGATGGTTGTTGATGAGGGCGGTAACCAAGAAGGTGAAGATGAAGAAGTTCAAGAAGAAGAGAAAAGTGAGGAAGAACAAGAGAGTGAAAGTGAGCGTGGACATGACTCCACATCCATGGAGGTTCATGATGTCTCAAGTGAGGAAGAAGAAGATGATGATGACACGATGGGTGAGGACTAGCAAACTTTTGGAGGCACATTCTTACACCTCCTTTATGGTTTGTCTACTTCTCTTGCTTTTATTTTATCTTGACCTTTTGTGGAGTCCTAGCAACATTAGAGTACTAACACCTTGGCTCCATTGAGGTGTTCATTTTTATAGTTCCCAACTTTCAAAATCCAAAATGAACAATTTTAAGTTTCATGCATTGCATTTTATGTGCATGAACTCCCCCAAAATTTTTGACATTAGAAATAGTGTCTATTTTGGTTTGGGGAAGTTTATGCATATGCATTGAGAGCTAATCTAAATTATGCTCTCCACCATAACAAAAACCATGCATCATATGGCATAGCTTAGTTTGCATTCACTCATGTTTATATATCATTTGCATTTAGCTTAGAAATCATGCATATTCATATAAATTGCATAATTTCCTATCGTATTGGGCATTGAAGACAATGCCCATACTAGTGTGGGGATGAGAAATTCTAACTTGACCTTTCTAAAACAAAAATGATAAAAAAATTAAAAATTTTGAAAAATACAAAAATATGTCCTTTAATTTCATTAAAACAAAATACAAAAACAATTGAAAAATTGAAAAATCCAAAAACAAGTTCATTTCCTTTTTAGTGTAGTCTTGTATATAGTGCTTGTATATATTGTATTTGTTCATCCTTATTCACATTTATTGACTATGCCACATCCGAGACATGAGGATATTGAAGACCGCATGGTATGATCTTTCCAATCTCCTTTTTCCTCTTTATGTTAATGACTATGTGGCTTTATTTTGATTGATGAGGTGAAAACAATGTGAATTTAGGATTGCATACTAGTTGGTAGAAGCATATGCATTAGGATGAATAAATGTTAGTTGCATCATGGCATGTAGATTGCATGTTAGAAAATTTTTTGTGAAACCGTCTATTTGGTAAACTTGACAAGTGTATATAAGGCCCTTGTAGATACTTTTTTTTCTTAAGACTTTGCTTGTTAGAATACTTGTAAAACACCCTAGGATGTGTCATGCTAGTATCCTTTGACCCATGGATTAAGGCCTAGTCAAGAGCACCTTGTGGTGTGATAACTCCTTGGCTACCGTTTATTCCAAGGTGACCCTTGAAACCATGCAACCATCATCCATATTCTACCACATTTTGTCATCAAAAAGGGAACGGGCACAAAAATAGTTCAAAATTTGAGTTCAAGAAATAAAAAGAAAAGAAAAAGTTTGCAAAATGCATCAATGAAAAGAGGATTACAAAAATAAAAACTCCTATGCTTCAAATATAAGCACCTTCCCTACAAATGAGGTGACTTTGAAAATGTTCAAAAAGAAATGCAAAGAAAAGTTGAAATGGTCAAGTATTGAAATGCCAAACATCAAAAAAAATGGAAAAAAGAAAATGTTCTCAAAATGTCAAATGCCACAAATTGGAGGGCGGGGGGGGGGGAGGGGGGAGTGGGGCAACAACAAAAGCAAAATCCCATATGAAATTCAAATACTATCGATCTCTTTATGCATCAAATCCACTTTTGTGCATGGTAGAGAGGGGACGACCCTTCTTCTTGTCTAGGCAAGAAGGGGAATTCCGTGATCCTCTAGTATTTCTAACACCATAGGGAGTCTACTCTTGACGAAAGCATTTAACGATTGAGGACAAAGGTACCCTAACTTGACACAACTTGGAGGTGATTTATTGGTATCCTTCTAGGCTTAGGAGTGTGTACCCTTGAATTGCTTCCCCTTTAGATGATTTCCACCACTTAGATGAGGAAAGTGGCTATTCGTTTTTGTAGATGCATCCATTACTTATTTTGTGTGCTTTAATGCTTGGATGTGTCGCCATTTTGGCAAGCCCCACCTAGCCTTGCAAGAAGGCATCCTACCTCATGATTGTCTTGTTGTCAGTTGAAGGGGCGGAGTGAGACCCGCTAATTATCTCATATCGGCTATATTAGTAGGTTAGTTTAAAAAAGGGTCCTAGTTTTGTCACCTCTTTACTCGGGACAAGCAAAGGTTCGGTTCGGGGATATTTGATGTGACCAATATTTGAGAATATTTAGTCCCCGAATTAGCCTCGTTCCTTTGCTTTTTAGTGTAATTGGGTCATTTACTATCTTTAGTCCTTTGTTTTGCATATTCTTTGAGGTTTTGTTTCCTTGGTAGGAGAGGAGTGCAAACCTTGCATTTTCATGGCAAAATGGAGCTAAATTGATCGAATCTAATGACCAAGCATCAAAGTGAAGACAAGAATAGAAGACCTATGTAAATAATGTAGTAGATGGGCAATGATGAAGAAGATCTTTGCATCTCGGACAAGATCCTTGAGGATTGTTGGAAGAAGAAAAGAAGAAAAGAGGAAGAAGCTTGATGGACTACAATCCGCCCGTCACAGCCTCGGGACGCTCGTCCCACCTCCACAATCCGAGCGTCTCACCACCATGTCCGCTCCTCCCAGACCCACACAATCCGAGCGTCCCACAACACAATCCCCCCGTCCAAGACCTCTACAATCCGAGCGTCCCGACCCCTTGGCCACTCGAATTCCTGCCTAGTACAACACGTCTCTTCCTTGTTCCACTCGGGATGCGCATATTTCTGAAAGACTAGCAAAAAGGAGACTAGCATCTTCCTTCGAGAGGAGCATTTCCTCAACTTTTCTTAAGGGTCTTAATCGTCATTTAAGCCCTTAGTAACCCTAATTTATGTACTTAATCCTCACTATAAATACCCCATTGTACTAATTAAATGACAATCAATCCTTAATATTATTTATGCTCCTCCTAATTCCATTTTAATCTTGTAATCAACTTTTAAATAAGCATTAATACAAATCTCATTTCCTTAATTTCTCTATTGTTCATCATTTATTTTGGGTAATTGAAGATTATTTGGGTATTATTGGGAGATTGACAACCTTCCATCAATCATCAAGTACTTCTATTATTATTTGCATTATTATTTTGGAATCATCATTAGGTATAACTCTCTTAATCCCTTTTTACTTATTGTTAATCATCTTCATTTATTCATCATATTTTGCTTTGTTAATATGATTGACAACCTTGTTAACATGTTAAACTTGATAATGAGTGAGTTGTTTCCTTAACTAGGGTTAATGGGTAATTAGGGGAAACCAACATGGGGGATGATTCATGCTTAATTTAATATATTTTCATAATTTATTTGCTTGGTTGTTGTGATCTCAACTTATGCACATGTTATGTTTGATGAAATGCGAGCCTATGAATCCTTGCATTTTTTACCCATGACTTACCTTTTCAATGAGACTTGTAAGACATAAACCAACTCGAGTCTCATTAGACCATGCATATAGTTGAGTAGGGAGGATTAAGTCGACTTGTAGGTGTTGTACAATCTAATCGATTCGGTTCCGGGACCCAAACCTTCTTAGGATTGTAAGATATAAACCAACTCAATCCTATCACAACAATAATTGCTTTCTTATAATTTGAGAATATGTTTGTATGATCAATTCCCATGAATCCCCTATGAACCCATGACACCCTAATGCTTTTAATCAATTGTTTACATCTCATTTTAATCACCTTGCTTGTTTATTTACATTGTTATTTAGTTTAGTGATCTTCTTATCTCAACCCAAATTGTGACACCCTTAGACACCACTACTTGTTATCGAAAATCCTAGATCAATACCCGTCCCTTGGGATCCGACCTTTGCTTACCTCTTTACTAATAGTAGATTAGTTTGTGAAGTTATAAATATTGTTTTGGTCTAGGTACTCCTAACGACAAGTAACCGAAAATGATAGTCCGACTAGTTAGACCGAATATAGACTGCGTATTGTGGATTTGGTATTTTCGGGAAGTATTTTTCTGTGTTTTTACGCAGGCTTGGGGAAGATATACTACATTGGGATGCGTGCCAAAGGAAAAGGTTTCGATCGAGTACTTTTTGTACTCGATCGAGCAGAATGCCCAGGTAAAGCTTTTGATCGAGTAAACTAGAGTACTCGATCGAAATGTCCATTTTGAGGGTTCCTCAATCGAGTTGTCCAGTACTCGATCGAGAAGAATTGATGTGCCAAAGCCTTCGATCGAGCATACAATATTCCTCGATCGAAGACAATGCAAGGGGAAAGAGGAAGCTTTCGATCGAATAAATCCTAGACTTTCAATCGAGCAGAATTGTGAAGAAAGGTCTCGATCGAGTGGTTTCAAATCACTCGATCGAGGGACAACCCTGATAATATACGAGGGATTCTCCTTTCTCCCTTATTCTATTTCATTTTCATTACCCTTTTTTCTTCCCTCTTTCAATTGCGATAACCCTAACCTCCCCAAATCCCCATTTTTCTTCCCATTTTACCAAATTAATTACCCACAAATTATTCCTTGCAATATTTTTTACCATAGCCCCATGTTTCCCCCTTGAATTTTCGTGTTAATTGCGATTTTCTGAAGGTTTTAGGGTTCGAAAAAATCAAATAAATTTCGATTGTTTGTGCTTAATTTGTTGATTTTAATTGCAAATTCTTCTTGGGTAATCCATCAAGTAAGTCCTCTTCCCTATTCTTTATTGTTTAATTACATTTTTAGGCTTTAATTTTGCAATTAGGGTTTCGAAAATTGGGGGAAAATCGTCTTGTTGTTGGATTGTTTTCTGATTATAGGACATATTTTTTTTATTAGGATGGTTAATGGTTGTATTCCCGCCACTTTGTCTGCTACTGCCCCATCTACCTCTGAGACGGTGGTCCCTGCTCCCACCACAATCACCACCCTTGTTGTTACTGTTATTGTTAATCCCGCTGTCACTGTTACAGCTGCTGTTACTTCTTCTGTACTGTCCTTGGTGTCGACCCCTGCTGTGCCAACACCCTCCGTCACAGTCACACCTTTTGCTTTGGTACCGAGACTGGTTTCTGGCTGCGTTCTTAAGCTAGCTGATGCTGCTCTTGTTGCTTCCGCTGCCTCAGCTTCTTGAGGGGGAAAGGGAGGGGGTTCTTCAGCTACTGCACGAGGCGCTGCCAGGTTTGTGGCCGATGACTCTCTGGACTCTCTTGCCGAGTTCCCTTAGGTACGATTTATTAACTGGCTTCATCGTACATGTTTTCTGCATTTGATGGTTTGTGACATTACCTCTACAAAATTTTTGTGTCTTTCTTCATTAAAGAAGTTGGGGATTTTAGAACCCGTGGCTGAATTATTAAACGGGACTGGGATGACGGGTCTGACCATGATGAGAGCGCTCACATATGATCAAGTGACCCTCGAGTTATTTAGCTCCTTTACTTTCTCATCCGCTGCTTATGAGACTGACCCGGGGAGTTCTTGTATTTCATTTCGACTGTTTAACCGGACCTTCACTTGGACCTTAGCCGAGTTTGGGAAGAGGTTAGGTTTGACTTGTCACGACCCTCAGGATGCTCCTAGGAACCTCCTGTCTTTACTTTGGCCTAATATTGCACAGACTCCCTTTGACCAAAGGAAGGTGGCTCACATCCATCTTCCCCCAGCCTGTTACTTTCTTCGTCTCCTCGGGGAGACGATCTTTGGCCGCCACGAGCCTAACAACGTTGAGTTGTCTATTTTAGCGGGCTATTTAAACATTGATAGTGTGGGCCCCTTTATTCTTAACATTGCTTATCTGACAGCTCAACATTTTAACGTTGTCGGGCAGAAGAGGAAGGGCACAATTTCCTGTGGTGGGTTGGCATCCTACATTGCCCGTGGCCTCTTCACTGACTTCCCCCGTGACTAGACACATGTAGATAAGGATGTGTACATAAATATTAACGCCATGTTGGCGATGTTTTGGTTAGCTAGGGACCAACAGACATGGAATATTTGTGGTTCCCTGTCCGTGACCTTACCCTCACCCGACCTACCACGTCTTGCACCTTTGACTACTGTGTCGGGTAGGTTGCCTCCACCTCCACCTTCTTACCTCCTTACACTTGCTCCTACTGCTTCTAAGAAGCAAAAGAGACCTAAGACCGGAGAGGGGTCCACACCGACTCAAGCTAGGTAGACGTCCACGTCCACGCCTACGCCTATTCCGACCCCTATTCCTACCCCTTCAGTCCCTCAACCGGTTTTACCGGTTAACTTTGTTTCTCCTCCACCCTTTGTGGCACCCGAGGTCATGGACCAAGGGTGTCGTGACGCTCTTGTTCTTGAGATGTGCAGTAGAGTGGCTCGTATAGAGCGGGATCAGGCACTTGCCTTGTTCCCTCTATATGAATATCATATGATGAGGAGACATCCTATTCTCGAGGGCTGGCCACACCCTTCTTTCTACCGGTACCCGGCGGAGGGGTACCCACAGCCTGAGAGTGAGGAGGACACTACTGAGAGGGAGGAGCGGGTCCGAGCTGACCTCACTGCTGGAGGTCGACATAGGAGAGCAGGAGAGAGACCCCACACCTACGAGGTGGTTGACGAGGAGAAGGCTGACGAGTAGCTGTTGGTCTACTCACTTCCCCAGTTTGCTGGCTGGTTTGGGGAAGTTCGTATATATTGTGAGTATTTCAGCTTTTCTTTATTTTTTATCTCCTTTTATTAATGTATTTCAGTCATTTATTGGTTGTATTTATCCCGTTCCCCATATATTCTTCTGGTGTATGCTGGAGGACAACGAGGGTGTTGTCCGTTTTGGTTTGGGGAGGGTATTGCATCCTTTGAGTCTGCATTTATTTTTGCATTCACGTTTATTTTCTACGTGCATTGTTTTTAATTTCAATAAATAATGAAAAGTTCAAAAAATATTTCACGTTTATTTTTGCATAGAGGTCGAGTCAGAATGGTAGATTTCTATGATGATTTTGCACTGTAAGTTGTCATTTCGCTTAAGCCTTACAATAGATTGTCATTTTATTAGCTTTGTCATACGCATAGTCTACGTGTTAATGTCAAAAATAACAGCTAATCATATAGACTTGACCTAAAAAAATTGGCAAGCTACTTAAAATTTCTAAGTTTTTAGAGCCATATAACTGGTGTCATTTATGACCAGTTCATGTAGGAATTGAGTATACTCCTAGCATAACATGTTCATTAATTTGCACTTTTATGAAATTCGATTGCTTTTTGCTTGCATACATTCTTGTTTGTCGTCGGTGTCACATGCAGGGAGGCGCTTGCAAATTTTCCCTTTCTTTCATTTTCACCCATTTAGCTCCACATTAGCCAAACTCAGCTTTTTTTTACCCTTAACTACGCCCAAATTAAGCATGCCTGTCAAGCTAGTTTAGTGTGTTTTGCAGTATATTTTCCATTGATGCGAGTTGGTTTGTTATATATTGTTTGGACTTTGTAGAAAAAAGAAGGAATGAGGTTTAATGAAAAGGAATTGAAAAAAAAACGAGTTGAAAAATGAAAAAAACAAAAACAAAAACAAAAACATTGTGGGCAGGAAAATAAGAAAAGAAAAAGAAAAAAACGTGAGCAGAAGAAAAAAAAAAGAAAAAAAAAACAGACCGTATGAAAGAAAAAGAGAGAGAGAGAAGAAGAGAGAGAAAAAAAGAGTATGTATTTGAGAAGGTCTTTCTCCTATATTTTACTTACATCTATTGAGGAGTTATTGCGCTGGTTAGTAAGTTTGTGTGCCAAATGAAGGGCATACTAGCTTGACGATTTACCTCCACTTATTCCATAACTTTTGTAAGCCCTCGGCTGTGACGGACATTGATTGGTTGGAATGTATGTATGGTGATTAGAATTGTCTATCATTTTTGTTGCAAGCATGTTTATGTGGGTCGTAGTTTAGGTGAGTGAATATTTTCTCTTGTTCTCTTACACTTATATACTTACCCTTTGCTTCATGAGAGAAGAGTCACCCATGAGAGTCCAATTTTAAAGTTCATGCAAGGTCGACAGTTCAGCTTATTTATAGACATCATACAACTCGTTTGCGCTTGACTATTGTAGCTATAAATGTCAGTTTTGTTTGCATTAAACGGTTTGAGTGGACAATTTATAGCTATTTCTGAGTTTTCTTATCCGTTCCATTAGTTTGCATTTAGTTTACTCGAGGACGAGTAAAGGTTCAGTTTGGGAAGATTTGATACGTGCAATTTATATAGTCCTTTTGGCCTCTTATTGCACGAATTTCCATGTTATTTTCATAGTTTTATATTGCAAAATGCCCCGAATAGGCTACTTTGGTTTGTTCTGTCTCATTTGCAAGAACGGACCTGAAAGTAGTAAAATCGTGGCTTATACAGTCCTCTTAACATGCATTTATGGAGATGGAGGATTTAGAGTGGAAGTGCCGTGCCTCGGGAAGTGTGAAGGAAGTTTTTGGAAGCTAACCATACGAGAGTAAGCTGTATTTAGTGGCTGGGCACTCGATCGAGAGCTCTTTTGTTCAATCGAGTGGTTTTGACGGTTGCTGGTGTTCGATCGAGTCCCTGCTGAACTCAATCGAAGTGTGCTAATTTGGAGGTCCTCGATCGAACGTGTTTCTTGTTCGATCGAGCAGATTGGCTGAAGGCCTCCTCGATCGAGAGGAATGAAATGCCTCGATCGAGAGGTTTGCTAATTTATACGGGATTTTATTCCGTGTTTATCTTAGTTATTACTTTAGTTTATTTAATAAATATCTTCCCTATATAAGAGAAGACGTCATTAGGTTAAAATTATCTTGGACACTCTAATATTCTCTTAATTACTCTCTTAAGCAGACTATTGCCTTCTCCTTTGCACGTTACTTTTGTTCTTAATTTTTGGATCTCAAGCTTGTAATCTTTCTTTAATCTTACTCTTAATTTAATTTCCCTTTACTTTTCTCTTAATCCTTGTTCTTAATTTCTGTTTAATTATTATTATTATTAGTTTATGATTCATCTTTAGTACTCTTTTATTATGTCTTTTGCTAGTTTATTCATTGTTATTATTCTTTGTTTCAACAATAGCTTGAGTAGCTAAATTCTTTTATGTTAGGATTAGGGGAGCCATGGTAGTGAGTTGACGATGTTGTGAATAGGTTAGATGATTGAATTGTGAGAACTGTTTTATGACACTACACTACTACAGATACAGGCTATAACAACGGGTAAAAACCGTTGTAAAAACGAAAAGCGGACGTTGTTAAAGCGGCCGTTGTAAAATGTATTTACAACGGTTAGGTTATTTACTTAAACCGTTGTCAAAAGTATTCACCACGGTTAAAAGCCGTTGTTGTTGCGTGTAAGCCGTTGTGGAAAGTCTTTCAAAAATTTGGTGGGAATAATATAACAACGGTTATCATATGAATAACCGTTGTTGTAACTTTCCCACCAAAATTGTGAAGACTTTTAACAACGGGTATACGCTAAAAACCCGTTGTTGAAATTGGTAGTAACAACGGTTCTTCATTTAAAACCTCTTGTTGAATATTATGCGCGGGTATTTGTGAAAGGTATTTACAACGGTTCCTATTTTAAAACCTGTTGTTGAATATTATGGTGGGTATTTATGAAGGGTATTCACAACGGTTTTTTTAGTAACCGTTTTTATTACGAACTCCTAATGTTTTTAAAAATTAAATTTGTTTCATGCCATTCAAAAACCTGCATATATCAGTAGCACCATATACCAAAGACTAAAGATAAATAATTTGGGTTCATCGAACTCAATAGATTCAATTCAACCACAACAGAGCATTATATATATATATATATATATATATATATATATATATATATATATATATATATATATATATATATATATATATATATATATATATATACTTACAAAGAGTTAAATTTACATGAACTAATCATTTCCTAACTTCAACAAAAAAATTACTAATAAACTGATCTAAGCTCTGAGTATCATGCATTTAGCCTTGAGCAATGCTATGTTCTAAGACGTATTTGCCCAACATGTCCCTTACCTCGTCTATATCTAAACTTTTGTACTGCTGAATCTCTTGTGACGGGTTGATTACATAATGCGGAAAAAACAAAGACAAGACATTATTGTTACAACATCAAATACTGCATAGCAACATCATGGTATAGCAGCAAGCAAGACAACATCAGCTTTATTTTAAAAAAAGTAATAAACACATTATTAAATTACTAACCTTTTCTGGAATAAGGATATATCTTCGCGTAATAATCTCCAACATGAACCGACAAACGTAGTATCCACATTGTATGCTATCCGGCTGGCGAGGGACCTATTATTACATAAAAACAAACAGAGGAGAGAAGGCTCACATCAGAATCTTGAACTTTAGGTATTGTATTAGTATTAAACACAGATTTTTGCACTTAAGGTATTGTATTTAAGCACGTACCCCTGTTATCGTAATAAAAGTAGGGCCATCATCAGAATCTTTCGTGGGTTGATCCTGCTCGTTAGCTCTTTTCTTCTCAAAGGCCCTTTTTTTTAAAAAAAAAAAAGGAGGCAGAAAGTCATTTTTTTAGGGGCAAAAATGAGGTTTTTGCTATAAATAGAAATTGAAAATGTTATTATAAATAAATCAGTATTATAAACTTACTTAGTAATCAAGCGCTTAAAAGTATCGCTTGGTGGATTATGTATAGAGTCCAACCAAAATACTTTCTTCTTCGTCGGCATGATGGCTGCTAGCACCCAATGAGTCCTACATCAAGAGACACATCATCATTATTAACAAGTACATATATTAGTTATGAAAATGCAATTGTAGGGGGAAACGTAATATTAATTTGTTTATTACCCTTTTTCATTATAAGGGGCAAAAAACAGCTTCTTGGTTGTCGCCAATTGCTGAGCAATATAATCTACCCGATCTTCGAACGAATAAATCGGGATAAACATAGATAAAATATAGAGGCACAGGAATCCGTATTGATCAGATGGAATCTTTTTCTCGGGGATCACTCTCAATTTCAATATCCTACATTATTACGGTTAAAATTTTCGTTATTTAAAACACTATCTAGTAGTCAGAATATTAGAATATGAAATTATTTATTAAGAAACTTACTTCATCCAAACAAATAGGTGTTGGACATCAATCTCGTCTAGGCCAGCCCAAATGGCTAGCATATCCCATGACATAAGTGCTTCGCGCTCAACCCCTAGAATATGCTCCTCGAGCGGAATAATTATCAATTGCTCGTTGCCTATGCGATCGCAAGCCTCCTCATGCAGTTTCCTCATTGTCACCGTTCTTACTTTTTGCATGTAATCCTTTCCAGAATATTTTGTGGAGTTTAAACTCCTAACATCTTTCAGTTCGGGGAAATAATGATTCTTTGATTTTGTGCTACTACCACCAACCTACACATGTAGATAATTAAAATAATAAAAAATCCAAAGGTAACATATTCTAGCTAGCTAGTTGGAGTTATAAAAATAAAAGCGTACTTAACTAAATACCTCATCAACCTGCTCTTTCAATGATGAGGTAGTAGTAGCAGGTATGACTGGGGACTTAGGCTTATCCGTCTTTTTGTCCCCTACACAAAATTTCCATGCTTTTTAGAAATACAGACAAAATAGAAATAAAGGGAGGTTTTTAAAAAAATGGAGAAGTTAATTAAATACCTCATCAAGTTGTTGTCTAGACGAGGTAGTTGGCATGTCCGGGGACATAGGCTTATCCGCCTTAGCCTGCTTTTTTGTTCCCTACAAAAAATTTCCATGCTTTTTAGAAATACAGAAACAAAAAAAATTAAAGGGAGGTTTTCATAAAAATGGAGAATTTAATTAAATACCTCATCAAGTTGTTGTCTCGACGAGGTAGTTGGCATGTCTGTGGACTTAGGCTTATTCGCCAAAGCCGGCTTTTTTTTCCCTACAAAAAAAAAAAATTAACATATAAAAACATTCAACAATTAAAAATTTAACATATATATAAAGGTATTTCTTCTAACCCCAACTTCTTTTGGCTGAGGCGGAGACGACCGAGCCAAGAAGATGTGAGATTCAGGCCATTGGATGAAACTTCCAACCGCATCTCCCAGAATGGTAATGTCGTCACGAACTGGGACAGGCAGTTGAAAGTTTTCATGGCCTGGAAAGACTATAGTTATCTCTACTTTTCTATGAGTCGGCAAAATATTTTCGCCATGAACAACCACTACAGTTTCCGCTACTGATTTGGTGTGCATTTCTACGAGACCCCGGCCAACACGCACATATGGATTTTCGAATTTAGGGTCAGCAAGAATAATTGGCCTCTTGTTTACGGCCTGAAGAATACACATACATTATTATATCCCTAAATTTAATAGAATTCATTTAAATTTAATTAATTAAACACTTCATGCATACCTTACTGAAAACAGTGAACTGACTTGAAGGGGATATATGCTGTTTTCCATCAGCCATCTTCTCAAGTTGCATCTTTTTTTCAGAGCAATTATTTACCTAATAAATTAACCAATGGCGCGATGTTAGAAGTTATAGCATTAGAGCTGGCAGGGAACACACCCCCTGATCTTACCCAAAAAAAAAGAAAAGAAAAATAAGGAAGTAATAGGTACCTGATCGGCTTTAGTTGTTACAACTTCAGTTGTTACAACTTCAGAAGCATTAGGTACCTCATCTTTCTGAATCTCGTTGACCTCTACTTCCTTCTCATGTATTGCCAAGGTAGTAGTGTTCTCGGCCTCTTGACCAATTTGTTGTACCTTATTACCTCCTTTATAAATGACATCCTCCATCATCTTCACTTCTTCTTCGGAAAGCTTGCCTCCAGCATTCAACTTTAGTAGTACGGATGCCATTAACTGAAGCTGCGTGCCAAGAATGTAATGTTTCAGCAATTTTTATCCCAACAATAACATGTGAATTGAACTTAAATGAAAATAATAGAATAAATGGTACCATGTCAGCCTTCTCAGGCTTAGGCTTCCTTTTCTTCTTTATCAAGGCAGTTGTCCCATAATATTTCGTTACTCCAACCTGTAACGGGACGCCCCTCAATCGACTTGGATGTTCGGGTCGGCCGATCGCTCTAGCAAGAACGTCATCACGACCATTGGGAGTGAATTTCCCATCTTCTACCTCCTTCAATATGTTGTCCTATAATATATTAAATAAACTTCAAATTATATTTGTGACTAAAATAATAAAGTTAGTAATGAACTCGTCTTAATAAAATAATGCTTACTATGTTGGCCAACACTTCCTCATCATATTTGTCACGCGACCGGGATCCTTTAGGCGTGTGCCCTTCTTTATAAGTTACATGCCGATCCAAGTTGGTCACTCCCTTTGCCACATACACATTAACATGGTAACAGTTATACATGTAAATGTGTATCAAGTCCAAGTGTGATTAAAAAAATCAAGTCTCACAGGGGAATGCATGCTACTTACGAGGTTCTCTTCTATCTTTCTGTAACCGCCTCGAGAACCATACCATTTCCCCTTCTTGCATGAAATGTTAGCACGATTTCTTCTGCTAACGGCCTTCAAATAATTATATATAAGCGCAAGTAGATGAGATAATAAAAAGATTATATAAAGAACTCATTAATTAAAAAAATGATAGGTAAATCGTTAAAAGGCGAGGATATTTAAACTGAAACTTCTCAGTAGTTCTCATCTCTTTGAAAAGATCCCATTGTTCCTGACTGATGGTGGGACACTTATTGTCTCCCGGTAGGTTTTTACGCATCTCCCTCGTTGCCTTGTCCATATACAACAAATCCCTAGCAACGTCACACTTCCACTGCCTTAGGGCATCCCCTGCCTTATGCATTAAATACTTATCATGACATTCATCGGCAATATCAAAGGCTTCCTTTACACGAGCCAAGTATAACATCCTCAATTTTAGATTCAAATTTCTAATGTCATCTAAATGGATAGGCACAAACTGTCTTGTGCAACATCCAATCCAACTAGATAAAAAACCCGCATTTGGACCAGTAGGCAAACCCTTCGAGCTCCATGTTATTTCAAGCGGCTCTTTAGCGGTTACAGCTACTAGGGCTTGCAGGCACTTCGTAGCACCCCTCTCACCAGGCTTATTATTCCCAGGCTTATTATTCTTTTGACTTCTTTTCCGTTTTTCACCCAATGATAATCCTAAAATCCAAATATGAATGAAATACGAAATGAACAACGTAACAACGTCATGCAGAGTATTATCTAAAACCCTAAACCCTAATAGGAATGAAAATTTAAAACAACAGATTGAGCTTCTAAAATCCTAAACCTAATAAGAGGAGTGAAGTAGATGATGCGGGATGATAAAGATAACAAAGAAGACGAATAACAAACAGATGCATGAAAAAGAAAAAAGATGATCGTCTTAAAACCCTAATGACGAAACACAAAATTAAAGTGAAAATACCAGATGATGATGATAAAGAGAACGAGCAGGATGGTAAGGGAAGGCAACGGAATCTGGGCGTCGGAAACTGGGCGACGGCCGGCAACGAGAATGTAAAAAGCGAGCAAGAGAGAATATAAACTTAGGATACCAACAGTTGAACTGGTGTTGTGTGTGTTTGTGTGGTATGTTGTATGTGTTTGTAAATTAGTTTTTTATTAAGACAAACTATTGACAACGGGTCCTCAAAACAAAACCGTTGTTATATCTTAATAACAACGGGTTAATAAAAGCAACCGTTGTCAAAACTTTATTACAACGGTTAAAATATACCCGTTGTAATATATTTTCACCAAATTTGCGCCAAAATGAAATATGTCTAAAAAATCAATGACAGCAGGTAGGGGTACTACACCCGTTTTTGAAAGTAACAACGGGTTATGTAACTATAACCATTGTCGATAGTAATAACAACGGGTGTTGTAAAAATAACCGTTGTTGAAAGTAATAACAACGGGTAATTTAAATATAACCGTTGTTATTATTGAACCTTTTTTTTTAAAAAAATTACTGTAATTCCATTACAGTCCAAACCTGTAACAATACATACTGTAACAGCAGAAGCACCATATACTGCAACATTATTCAACAATTTCAACACCATCATCCACATCTAATAATAAGATCAAGAAAATAAGACAACACCAGCATGCATGCATACTGCATATCTAAGCTACAGGATTTACCATGCCATGCAAATTTGGGAATCTTTATTTAACAATGACTATTATTGGTTCTATTGGCTTTTTAAAGCTACCAAAAGCTACAGGATTTACCATGCATGCATACTTGCTATAAATTCAGGCATCCCATTAGCTCCCCACAACTCACAAATAAATTAAACCATCAAATTACTGTTCTGAAAATGACTCAAAATGTTGGTCGTCCATATCACTGTGTCCTGATGAACCATCTCAGGATCGGGGACGTTTCTTGGATGTCATAGTTTCTTCGTTAACCCAAATACCTTCCCCATGGTCATCACGCATATATATGCTTTCAGTGTCCTCATGATCAGTGTCAACATCGTTGAAATAAGATACAGTGGTAGAGTGATCCATTCCCTCAAAAACGACATCCTGATCATCATCACCATTATCGGATGGACTACTCCTTCTACTCCTTATAGACAGTACAACAGACCACTTCTTATCCATAGGATCGGTGACATAGAACACTTGTTTAACTTGGGATGCCATTATGAAAGGATCATCCTTATTATTTCCAACCTTACCCAGATTGATCAACGTAAATCCCATCTTATCCTTTCAGACACAATGGAGGTTGTTATCAACCAAGTTACATCGTAACAAAAGCATTGTGAAATCAATGTAATCTAGTACCAATATTTCTTGAATAACACCATAATAAAGGCATTTTCCCCAAATAGGCTTTTTATCTTTTGAAGTAGCAAAGTGCATTGCCTCAAATTCAAAACTCACACCACTATTTTGCATTGTGCTCAACTCATCACCATTTTGATTCGTACACTCTAAGACAATATTCCTAAACCACTCTGCAAACGTCTTCGTATGCTCGTTTGTAATCCACTTCTCGGTCTTGTTTGGGTGATCGTATTTGAGCTCATCTTTGTGTTGTTGAATATAAGGTTGCACCTCATCTTTGTTGTTTAGCACATACGTATGTGCTAAATGCAACATTTTACGTGTCACAATTTTTTCAACCCAGCCCCTAATACCTTTTCCGGTCATCCAGTCAGTATGACGATTCTTAGGAACGCCAATCAACTCCTCAGGGGAGAGATGAGCGTAACAATATGAAAGAGCTTCGTCTAAAATAGCGCGTTCAGCAATACAACCTTCCGGACGATACCGATTAGATGTATAGTCCTTGTAGACTTTCATCAATCTTTCGAAAGGATACTGGTATCTCAAGTACACGGGCCCAAGGTACAAAATCTCCCCAACCAAGTGAATGGTCAGATGAATCATGATAGTGAAGAAAGAGGGTGGAAAATACATTTCCAACTGACAAAGAGAGGTTACAACGAGGTCCTGCAATGAATCCGCGTCACCGGGATCGATGACTTTCTCGCATATGGACTGGAAGAAGAGACAGAATCTAGTTATAGCATATCTTACCTTTTCAGGTAAAATGGAACGAATAGCCACAGGTAGTAATTGTTGCATCAAAGTGTGACAATCATGTGACTTTAACCCGGTGAGTTTTAGGTATTGCATCGACACTAGGCTTTTGATGTTCGACGAATAACCATGTGGCACTTTAATTCCATTCAAGCATGCACAAAACTCTTTTTTCTCATTCCATGAAAGGGTATAAGCTGCTGGCGGTAAAAATGTACGATTACCTCAATTCTGTGGTGCCAACTCTAGCCTAATACCCATCATTTTCATATCTTCCCTAGCTGCGACGTAATCTTTTGTTTTACCGGGAACATTCAGAAGGGTATTGATAATATTATCACAGACATTTTTCTCAATGTGCATGAAATCGAGGCAATGCCTTACCTCCAGGTCAGGCCAATATGGAAGTTTATCAAAAAATATGGATCTTTTTTTATACCCACGAGTAGACAATTTAGAGCCGCTCTTCTTTCCATAATATATCTCAATATGCTTTACTTTCTGATAAACTTCATGCCCACTCAAAATTCTAGGAGGTTGACGAAGTTCTTGTCTTCTATTGAATGCTTTCTGCATCTTGCGATAACAATGGTCATGATACAAGAACCTCCTATTTCCCATATACACATACTTACGAGAAGACTTCAAGTATTCAGACTCGATATCCTCCCCACACAATGGACAAGCCTCTTTCCCATGAACTGTGTGCCTAGAAAGGTCGCCATAAGCCGGATAGTCAGATATTGTACACAATAACATCGCTCTCAAATTGAAAGTTTCGTTCTTATATGCATCAAATACTTCTATCCCACTATCCCAAAACATTCGCAAATCATCTAGAAGAGATTCCAAATAGACATCTATATCATTTCCAGATTGTTTATGGCCAGAAATTAACAACGACAACATCAAATACTTTCGTTTCATGCACACATATGGAGGTAATTTATAAATAGCCAACACTACTGGCCAAGTACTATGTTGGCTACTCATGTTTCCGTGTGGGTACATTCCATCAGTGGAGAGCGCTAGGCGTAAGTTTCTAGGTTTATTGCCGAACTTGGGATACTTAGCGTCAAACGATTTCCATTGCATTCCATCTGTCGGGTGTCTTAGCTTTCCATCATTTATTCTTCCTGTTTTATGCCAAGTTAACATTTTTGAATCATCGGGATTCGCATAAATCCTTATGACACTTGGTATCAATGGAAAATACCACAACACCTTAGCCGGGATCCCATCCTTATCCTTATAACGCCACTCCAAACATTTAGGGCAATTGGTTAAGTTTTGATATAATTTCCGATACAATATGCAATCATTTGGATATGCGTGTATTTTCTCATATTTCATACCCACTCTTCTTATTAGTTTTTTGGCCTCATATGTCTTAACAGGTAGAACATTACCATCTGGAAGCAACTCCTTTATCAAGGCTAAAAAACTAGTGAAACACGTGTCACTCACCCCATTTGCCCCCTTGATATTATACAACTTCACCACAGCAGACATTTTTGTGAACTTACAACCAGGATACAGAGGTGCTTCAGACTCACACAACTTCTCATACATGTTGTTAAGGTCATCCCAATTAATAGTGTCATCACCTACATCTTCAAAAGCATTCGACTCATCATCATTCTCTTCATTATCTATAGACCCAACATTCAACTTCTCTACTTCCAACTCTTCCAACTCAAAAAACTCGGCAAACTCAGGATCATCAGTTAGCCTTTCGTGTACCTCAACATCATCTTCTTCAGAGCTATTCTCGTCCTCTAATGGTTCCCCATGAAAAATCCAACGTGTATAGGATTGACTAAATCTCCACTTTTCTAGGTGTATTTTAACGTCCGGAAAAGCCATATAGCTAATATTACCACATCTTTCACAAGGACATGCAATACTAGAAGAACCTTTCAAATTGTTCGAAACGACTTCATAAAATTCAGCTAAACCATCCTTATAGTTGCGGTCACTCATATTTGCATCAATCATCCAAGTTCAAGTCATTTTTCTACATTCGTAATATATAGGCAACTAATTCAGAAAATACAATAATAGGCAAACAAATAAACGAAATTCAGGCAAGCAATTAAGCTAAATTATCAACAAATTAGATAATAACCCAAAAAATCGTATATCTATAAGCGTTGCTAAGAAACATATATACCTGATTGATAAACACGATGAGGGAGAGAAGACGGTGACAACAGTGACGGAGATGAAGACAGAGAGACGATCAGGGAGGAATGGAGGATGTTATAGTAGCAGTATTAGCTTATGTTTGTGTTTTGTAGCGTATAGCAGAATAAAGCAATCTGTTGTTCTTAATATTTTCATAACATTAATAACAACAGTTATTGAGTCTACAACCGCCGTTAAAAAGTATTAACAACGGGTTCTAATATAACTGTTGTGATTACTTTTCACTAATTTTGCGCCAAATTATTAACAACGGTTAAAATGTATTACAGATTCAACCGTTGTTATTAGTTTTTATATTAACAACGGTTTTTCAAGTATGACCCGTTGTTAAAACAAATAACAACGGTTAACAACACAGAACCGTTGTAATTAAGTTTGGTAAAATTTGCGCCATCCATTCTACAACGTCTTTTGATGATTTTCGTGAATAAGCGTTGTTAAAGGGCCGTTATAGTTGCCTGTATTTATTGTAGTGATATAATTGTAATCGTTTAGTTGAGTACACGCTTCTAAACTAGTTAAATCGGTTAAATTCAGACCTAGATCGGAAGATTGAAATGAACAGACCTGTTATGAACAGTAGACTACACTAATGAGGATGAAAGTTAAGTTAGTTGTATTCTAGGACGGATAGCGGACCGGAAGACCTTTCCCTCACCCTTCTCACATTAGATCGTCTGAACTATTTATGACTGAGTTGATTAACTGCCATGGTGAACCGACTTCCTAGCATACTCCTCTTTATTTGATTACACTGTTTAATTCTCTTTATTCTTATTGCTCTTTTCTCTTGCCTTAATCTCTGGTAGTTTTTTAGAAATCAATTCAAAACCCCCATTTATTACCTGACAGACTTAGATAGCAGATAGATATAATAGCCTCCCTGTGAAAATCGACCCTACTTCCACTAGCTTTTGTGAGTTGTTTTAGGTATTTATTTTTGGTACTAAACGACGGGTATCATGTGTCATGTGTGAAAAATAAGAGGAAGTGCATACTCATTTATTTGCACATTGTGAGTACAGTTCTCAGATTGTTACAAGCATGGAAGATTGGCTGCATCTAAGACTGGATGGCAGCAGCAACCACTATTCAAAGTTGCACATTAGAATTTGCAGAATGACAAAAGTGGCAGTCTGGTATAGCATTTGGTTTGAGAGAAATACTTGTCTAATGAATTTGATGATTAGAAGAGTTGAAGTGGTTGTCAAAGAGGTGCAGAAACTATTGCATGCTCGGATGAAGCAGCCGATTATACAACCTATTACAAGAAGTGATAAAGCATGGCTATTACGTTTTTAGCATTGGGACTGTAATTTTTATATAGCTTATGCACAAAAGAAAATGTCTGAAGGCTTCTGAAAGTTTCCTTTTGCAAAAATCCAAGGCTATCTGGCTTAAAGAAGGGGATAATAACTCAAGAATTTTTCATAGTTATATGAAAGGGAGGCATGAGAAGAATAAGGTGTTCAGGATTTTTGATGACTATGGAGTGTGTCATACTGATCCATTATAAATACAACAGGCTTTTCTTTCTTTTTATCAGAAACTGCTGGGAGAGACTGGGATTCTTAAACCTGTTAACTTCCAGGTAGTGCAAAGGGGTCCTTTATGTACTGAGGATCATCACCATATGCTTCTTGAACCAGTGACCAATGCTGAGATTAAAGCTATTGTATGGCAAATCCCTGCTAATAAAGCTCCTGGCCCGGATGGGTATACCAGTGCTTTCTTTAAAGATGCATGGAGTGTTGTTGGGGATGAGTTATGCAGTGTAGTTAAGGATTTTTTCCAACATGGCAAGCTACTCAAGCAGGTTAATCACACCTTGGTTAGTCTTATTCCAAAAGTTGATTTACCTGAAAATGTCACTCAATTCAGGCCCATATCTTGCTGCAATGTGACTTACAAGATCATTTCTAAGTTACTGTGTTCCAGACTATCTAGAGTATTACCTCATATAATTAGCCCTAATCAAGGGGGGTTTATTAAAGGGAGGAATATCATTGAGAACATCTTGGTTTGTCAAGATCTTATCAGGCTTTATAATAGAAGTTCTGTAACCCCTAGATGTATGCTGAAAGTGGACCTTAAGAAGGCGTATGACTCTGTGAACTGGAATTTTTTACATCAGATGTTACATGCTCTTAAATTTCCTCCCAAGTTCACTCAGTTGATCATGGAATGTGTGGTTACTGCCTCCTACTCTTTGGTGCTAAATGGGGAGCCATTTGGCATGTTTCCTGGTAAAAAAGGATTGAGGCAGGGGGACCCTCTTTCACCCCTCCTCTTCACTATTGCCATGGAATACTTGTCCAGAATTCTTCATTTCTCTACTGAGGTCCTGGATTTCAGATTTCATTCCTTATGTGGAAAGTTGAGGCTCCAACACCTCATGTTTGCAGATGATCTCTTGCTCTTCTCTAGGGGTGATGATCAGTCTGTTTTGGTGTTGCTTAGATCCTTTGCAACCTTCTCTGCAGCTTCTGGTCTTCACATGAACAAGCATAAGTCAAATATTTACTTCAGTGGTGTGCATAGCCCTATGAAGGAGCAGCTTGTTAGACTCTCTGGTTGTGTGGAAGGGAAGGTCCCTTTTAACTACTTAGGGGTACCTGTCACTGCTGGCAAATTGGGTAAGAAAGATTGCCAGATCTTGATTGAAAAAATCATTGAAAAGATTAGAACTTTTGGTGCTAGGAAAATTTCTTATGCAGGTAGACTGATCATTGTACAGTCTGTGCTAACTTCTCTTTTCTCCTATTGGGCTAATATTTTCCTCATTCCCAAAGGTGTTATAAGGAAGATTGATGCTTTATGTCGTAATTATCTTTGGGATGGCACTAGTGTGTATATGAGAGCTCCTCTGGTTAGCTGGGACCAAGTGTGCACTCCTAAATGTGAAGGTGGCCTGGGTATCAGGTATAGTCTTGATTGGAACATTGCCACTGTTGGGAAACTGGTTTGGTGGATATTCAGCAAGCCTGATAGTTTATGGGTCAAGTGGATTCACCAAATTTATATGAAGGGTTGTGTCTGGGATAGTTATCTTCCTAAAGCTCATATGAGTGGGAATTGGAAGGCTATTTGCAAGGTGAAAGAACTTTTTAGAGGGGGATATCATAATGGTATTTGGCTTGCTGATCAAAGAGGGTATAATGTTGGCTCTGGCTACAATTGGGTCAGACATAAGGAGCAGAAAGTGGGATGGGCTAAATTGATTTGGAATCCTAGAGTCCTCCCTAAGCATAGCTTTCTATGCTGGCTAGTTTTCAGGAATGCTTTGAATGTGAAGGATAAGCTGTGTAGGATTGGAATCTGTACTGATGATAAATGCTGTATTTGTGATACAGATACAGAAACTATTAGCCATCTTATTATGCAATGCAGTTACAGTAGACAAGTCCTGCATGCAGTCTGTTCGTGGCTGTGCATTCCTACCCCTGGTGGAAATGCAATCATTTGGATTGGACGAAGGAAATGGAGATCAATTCAGAAGGGCATCTGTCTTGCTGCTGTCATGGCAGTTTACTACCATGTCTGGCAGCAGCGTAACTTGGCTAGAATTGAAGGTAAACTGATGAGGCCCATGATTCTGGTACATCAAATTCAGCAGTTGGTAAAGAGCAAGGTGCATCAGCTAGATATGAGTACTGTATCTGTAAGAGATAGGGAATGGCTTACTCTAGTAGGCTTTATTTAATGTACTTAATCTTCTCTTGATAGGTTGTAATACTTCTTTTGAGCTTAATGAGAATGCTTACATTCTACCAAAAAAAAAAGAAAATGTCTGAAAGATATAATGATTGACTATCTTATTGTTTTAATGAAAAAGCTCACATTTCAAAAAAAAAAAAAAAAAACTATCACACGTCAGTTTCAATAATACAAATACTCACGACACGACTCATGAATATGAATATGCAATGCATCAGTGTAGCACACAAGTCACCGTCTCCATCCACCACACTTCTCATCCATATGACACGGTGACGGCACCACAACACTTCCCACCAAAGAGTCGGACCGCAGCCCGTAAAAGAAGTACTTGGGACACGCCCGTGGTACCCAGCTCGGGCGCTAATACGACCCCTGCCAGGCGTTGTGACTTCGCAAGATCCCCTTCAAACTCAGGTCATAAACGTGCATCTCCCTCGTGGGATGGAGAACCTCAAATGGCGACCCAAGCGCAAGATGGTCTCCTAAACCGTCTTACGTCACCTCAACAACCGTATATCACAATCACAACTCCACCACATCCACAAACATCTGCATCAACCACATGTATGCAATATGAAACAGAATCATGTCAATATGCGACTCTTCATAAGACACAATCCCAAATATGCCATATAAACCGATTTCACAAAATTCTGACTCTTTAAGTGTAACACCCCAATTATCCGGCCAAGATAATTGAAACATTAACATCTCGGTTTCTCGAGGAAGTGTTTCAAAACTTCAATCAAATAACATTTTATTAATGTAATGTTAAATGAATTACATAAACGTAAACAAACGAATAAAGTACAACTCATGACATCTACACTTCTCTAACCAACTATACTCTTCTCGTAACTCATCAAGCTCGTCCCGCCTCCCAGGTGTTATCCAAACAAACTGTACTTAACCTGCTCCCCATATGATCGGAAATATCATATGGATCAATACAGACTACCCCGGAAATAGGTGACAATTACACAGACACAACAAACGTCAGTTTCAATAAATAAAGTATGACACGATATGAATGACATGATAACAAAAAACCACCACCACGGTACTGGGACACGCCCAGACATACTAACAACCACACTGGTACCGGGACATGCCCAAATATACCGACAACCACAAACAAGTACCAGGACACGCCCGGACGTACCGGGTCCGGAAGCAACCCGGATCCCCTGCTTGACATCGTGTCTTAACCACACGAGTCCCTCCGTAACTCAAGCCATTAATGTGCACATCCCTATTGGAGTGGGAAGCTCCAAGAGGCGACTCAAGCGTAAGACAGTCTCCCAACCATCTTACGTCTCCAAAACAACAATAACAACAACCACAACAACAACAACAACAACAACAACAACAACAACAACAACAACAACAACAACAACAACAACAACAACAACAACAACAACAAGTCCTCCAACATATAAAATCACAACATACAACAACCGTCACAATATCAAATGTATGACAGACAACATACACCATGATATGACAAACATGCCATGGATAACAGTTCCTCAAATATCCCGACTCGTCGAGCCGTCAAAACCAATTTCATACAATACGACTCACTCAATACAATCGAATAATAAAGACTCATTTTATAAATAAATGCAACAATAAAACTGAGTGGGATAAACCTACCTTAAAGCATATCCGCATAAGCAATCCGTCAAACACAAGATGGGCCCATCTCGTAAAACCGTCTCAAAAAAACCATCTCCTAAAATACGATAATAATACAAATACGTATAAATATACTAATTTAATACGTATACGACTAAATAAACCCGTCTTATACAACTGCCCCAATCCCGACTCATACTCTCCGCCCCTAGCCGACACCAAGCACCACTTCCACTGCCACCGCGGCCACCACCACCAGCAGTCCAACAGTGGCGGCAACAACCACCACGACAGTCCCACCACACTCACACACCCGTCACACTTACACACCCCTACACAAGCGCGAAACCAGCCAAAAACCATCCCCTCGCCGGCGCCGGCCACCACCATAGTCCCCCTGACCATGGGGGACCCAGCAACCACCCCCACACCGGCGGTAACCACCAGCAACACCAATGGCAACAATAACAATAGTCGACAACACCAAAAACACCACGACTCAACACTCCTCTTTTCCCCACAGTTTCCGCCACCCAGAGCCACTCAAACCGCCACCCACGACCACCACTATACTCTCCTCACTACCCGTAACAATAACCACACAAGGGTTCCCTAAGTCAACCACTAAAGGCGGGTTAAAAATCTGTCTTAAGATGAACACACAACAACAACCAAACCGTGTAGATCAACTCGGTCAAACCCATTTTTGGGCGGTCAACAGTTGTCTAAGGGTGGTCAACGGTAGGTCTAGGGTAAGTCAAGCTCGAGGCGGTCAAATAAAATAATATATAAACTAGTTTGAGGCGGTTTACCTTACGATCTCGAGGCGGAGGGGCAAAAGACGGTCTTTATTCTCTTCCTTTTCTTCTCTGTTTCTCTCTTCTAATTTGATGGTGGATTTTATGATATTTTGTGAGTGAATAAGGGTGTGGATGAGGAATAAGGGGGTATATATAGGGTGGGAGTAGTATAGAATGAGTATAGTACGTATGTATATACATGTATCTTCTTCTTCTTCTTCTTCTTCTTCTTCTTCTTCTTCTTCTTCTTCTTCTTCTTCTTCTTCTTCTTCTTCTTCTTCTTCTTCTTCTTCTTCTTCTTCTTCTTCTTATTATTATTATTATTATTATTATTATTATTATTATTATTATTATTATTATTATTATTATTATTATTATTATTATTATTATTATTATTATTATTATTATTATTATTATTATTATTATTATTATTATTATTATTATTAATCAATCAAAAGTTATTATTATTGTTATTATTATTATTATTACAGTTTTTCTAACCTATGCCCATGATGTAACTCATATTTGAGCACATTTAATCCCCGAATTAACCTCGTTCCCATGCTTTCTAGCATTTATTTGGGTCATTTCCTATCTTTAGTCTCCCATTTTGCATATTTTTGAGATTTTGTGTCCTTGGTAGGAAAGGAATGCTAACCTTTCATTTATGAGGCGAAATGGAGCTAAATGAATCGCATCTAATGACCAAGCATCAAAGAGAAGACCGACACTATATGCCTAACTAGATAAATAAAGTAAAATGGGCAATGATGAAAAGATCCTTGCATCCCCAACACGATCCTTGCGGACTGTTAAGGAGCCAAACAAGAGAACTACTCTACCCAAGGATCCGAGCGGCACGAGCATGATCCAAGCGTACCAAAATTACAGGATCCGAGCGGCTTGATCCCAGGACGAGCGGACTGGAGAGCCATGATCCGAGCGTCCCCTCCCTGATCCAAGCGGATCTCAATACAGAACAGCCAGTGCCTCAGCACGGGACGAGCGAAACGTGGCAGGACTAGCAAGGAGGATCTGCGCATGTCCCTCGGGAGTAGCATTTCCTCAAGTTTTTCTTAGGGTCTTAATAGTCATTTAAGCCCTTAGTAACCATAATCCTTGTACTTAATCGTTAGTATAAATACCCCTTTGTACTACCTAGGTTATCATCCAATCTTGTGCTCTCTAAATATCCTCTTAATCCATCCTAATCTCTTCTTAATTTAGTTGTAATACATTTCTCAATATTAATCACATCTTAATCTTTCCTTAATTTCTCTATTGTTCTTCCTTTAATTTGGGTAATTAGAAGATTATTTGGGTTTATTTGGAGGATTGACAACCTTCGATCAATCATCAAGTACTTCTATTATTCTTTGCTTTATTATTTGGTTCATCTTCATAGGTATAATTTATTTTTACCCTTATTTAATTAGTGTTAATCACTTTACTTTATTCATCATGTTTTGCTTTGTTAGTATGATTGACAACCTTATTAGCATGCTAAACTTGATCATGAGTGCGTAGTTCTTTAGCTAGGGTTAATGGGGAATTAGAGGAAACAAACATAGGGATTGATCTATGCTTAATCTAATATGTTCTCATAATTAATTTGCTTTCTTGTTGTGATTTCAACCTATGCACATGTTATGTTTGATGAAATGTGAGACTATGAATCCTTGCATTTTTTTACCATCCTTTATCTCTTCAATGAGGCTTGTAAGACATAAACCAACTTGAGCCTCATTAGACCATGCATAGAGTTGAATAGGAAGGGTTAAGTCGACTTATAGGCATTGTACAGTCTAGACGACTCGCCTCCGGGACCCAAACCTTCTTAGGGATTGTAAGATATACACTAACTCGATCCCATCACAACAATAAGTGCTTGTATATAATTGAGAACATGTTTGTATGATCTACTCCCATGAATCCTGATACGTGCCTAATGTATAGTCTTTTTGGCCTATTTCAGCACGTATTTCTATGCATTTCTATACTATTTTTATGGTATTTTGCCCCGAATTGGCTACTTTGGTGTATTTTGTCCTTTTTGTAGGAATGATCGCGGAAGTAGCGGAACCATACTCCTTTTCGTCCTTTTTGCATGCATTTAGAGGAGACGGGATTGTCCCAGAGTGAGATGTTGCACTTGGAAGTGTCGTTGCACGCATTACGAGGCATTTGGGTGAAGACGTGAGCTGAATTGAAGACCCAAGTGGTCTATCGAGCTGTTTGGTGGTCGATCGAGTGGTTCCTAGGCTCCCTGAGGCTCGATCGAGCTATTCCTTACTCGATCGAGTAAGATGCACATGACCAAGTCCTCGATCGAGTGCCCCTGCCGGTCGATCGAGGGACTTCTATTTGAGATGTTAGTCGATCGAGTGGTTTAATCCACTCGATCGAGAGGTTTTCGACATTATGGGCTTTAATCAGTCCGTGTTTTATTTATTTCCGCATAAACACTTTGTGGTTTGGCTATTTAACCTATGATTTACTAGGTTATTAGTCATTCTTTTATCATCTCTTTTACTATCTAAGTTTTCACATTAGAAAACCACTGTTACTTCCTACGTTACCTTTACTTTCGACTGCTACTCTTAATTTCGGGATTGCTTCATTGGATTTCGAGTTCTTTACGCCGGAATCGCTTAGATTATAATTCCCTCTCTTCTTTCAATAATAATTAACCTTTCGTTGCATTAATTTCTTATTGTCCTTATTTATTCTTTTGCCCTAGTTTTATTATTATTGCGCTTTATTATTATTTCATTATGTCTTCTGCTGGAAATTTATCTGCTGCTAGATTAGTTATGAGCATGAGTAGCTAAACTCCCCCTCATGTTGGGATTAGGGGATCTGCGGTAGAATAATGACGACGTAGTGAATGAATTAGACGAATTGACTAAGGGACCCTATCACTATAGCAATATAACTGTAATTCTCGACCTAGTTGAGTGCACGCTTCTATGTCACCCATTAATCTGGCTACAATTAATCCTGGATCGAAAGATTGGACTAAATAGGCCTGCTATAAACAGTAGACTACCCTAATGAGGACGAAAGTTAAGTTAGTGGTATTTTAGGGCGGGAAGTGGACCGAAAGGACCTTCTAATATCCGTCTCGCATTAGTTCGTCTGAGTCATTTACTGCTAAGTTGTTGAACTACCGTAGTGAACCGAACTCCCGACATGTCCCCCTCTTATTGATAGTTTTAATTCATTTCCCTGCTTTAGTGCTCTCTGCTTTATTTCTCTTTCCTTTCAACTCCGTAGTTTAGAACCAAAAATTCAATCAACACCAATTGTTACCATAGGATTAGAAATAGATAGCTGTAGTTGCATTACCTCCCTGTGGATTCGATACTCGACTGCCTCTACTACATTTTTAGTTGAGACCGTCAGGTTTTATTTTTGACAGGTACGCGACAGACGTGTCAAATTTTGGCGCCGTTGCCGGGGAGGCAATTGCTCAATTTACTAGCTGTTTTATTTTTAATTCTCCTTTTACTTTAAGGAACATTGTTCCTTAGACTATTCTTATATCTTGTCTGTAGTTTCTTCTTATGCGCAGGTCGCAAGGTGGGTCACTACTACCTTTTGATCCCGAGATTGAGAGATCTCTGCATGTAAAAAGGAGACTATTTCAAGAACAACAGGCAGAGGAAGAGCCTAGTTCTCGTGGTAGCTTTTACGAGAACGAGCTTTTCGAAGACAATCCACCGTCTTCTCCAGTTTCCAATTCATCAGTTGAATCTATTACTTTCCCAGATTTTCCCGAAATGGCGAGGAAGCAACCATTGCTAGTCACTCCGAGCCCACGGCCGACAATCTCCAATAAAGGGTTTGAACTGCCGGGAGATGCTAGGAAGTTCGAGCCAAAGCCCGCATACATCAATATGGTCGAGAAAAATCGGTTCGGGGAGCTGAATCGAAGATGCGGCTCAAAGATATGGAGACCTTCATTGATTATCTTCGCTCCATACCTCCTCGGTGGCGTGACGGCGGATCGATAAAAGAAACCATGTTCATCTTCTCACTCCGCGATCTTTGCAAGGGAGTGGTACAGGGATTTAGACCGAGCTGCTCACGGCATAACAGATTGGAATTCGCTAGCATTAGCGTTTTACAAGAAGTATTTCTCTGCTTCGAGAACCATCGCCATTAGAGCTCAGATAACAAGTTTCAAACAAGGGCCTGACGAGAACTTCCACGAGGCATGGCTTCGTTTTAAGAAACTAGTGCGGACCATACCACATCATGGTTTCGAAAAATGGAGTTTGTGCAACCATTTTTACAATGGTTTATATGATGATCAGAGGGCCATTTTAGATGCCGCAGCCAATGGTCGATTTGCTGACAACTTGGGAGCAACCAAAGGGTGGAAGATTATAGATGATTTAGCCACTCATAGGGCTGAATATGGGAATTCAAGAGGAAACCAAAGGAGAGCCGCTGAATCCTCTTCAGTAGCCGCATTAGAAGCCCTTACCGCGAGGTTTGACAAGTATGAATTAGGGGGAGCTCTCAAGGGAGGGATGTACCAGGTTAATGCTATGACAGACGGTCCTTTCGTCTGTACAAGGTTTGGGGTAGATGGACATGTTTCTGATTATTGTCCTAGTCCTTATGAGCAATGTGCTGCCTTCCAACATTACAGGCAAAACAACACTCATTACGAGCCGAATATCCACCCCAATTTGAGGTGGAGTAACCAGAACGTACTCAACCCCACCGCTCCTCCGAATCAGCAGCAGCAGCCGTATATTCCACCCCATAAGACTCAACAAGGCTATCAGAAGCCTCCGTCTTTTAACCCTCCTAACCACGGTTCATCTTCAAGTGGGGTGAGTGAAATGGGCGAGTTAAAGTCTATGATGCAAGCCATTACAAAGCAGCTTCATGCGAGTGATCAACAAAGAAGCACAAGTGATCAACAGAGAGACGCGTCCATAAAGGCACTTGAGACTCAAGTTGCCCAACTCGCCGCGAATCAATCCTCGAGGAAGCCGGGTCATTTACCGACTCAAAATGAGAAGAACCCAAATGAGACGGTACATTTGATAGAGTTGAGAAGCGGTCTTTCTTATGAGGGACCGGAAGTACAGAAATCAGACCCGAGGGAAGCTGTCACTGATGATGAACAGTGTTCTGTTAAGAGAAAAGGACTCACGACACAGGAGTTACTCGATCGACTGAAGTCTGATGCTCGATCGAGTGGAAATGGTGAAGAAGCTGGTCGATCGAGTAGAGTTCCTGCTCGATCGAGTGAATCAGAAGATGAGGTTGGTCGATCGAGTGGTAAGTTTGCTCGATCGACTGACGCTGATGAAGAAACTGCTCGATCGAGTGAGCACAGTTCTCGATCGAGTGATATTAATGACGGGAAGCTTATTCGAGAGCCTGCTAGTGCTCGTTTAAGCGAGGAATTACCAGAAAGGCCTCGTTCGAGAGGTAAGAAGCGTCCGAAGGATACTGAACTTGCTCCGGAAGACACTTTGGAAGCGAGAAACAAGGGACTCGAGATTCCACCATCGTTCCCTTCCCGAGGCGGCTGCAGAATACCAAGATTAATCAACAGTTTAGCAAATTTGTTGAGCTTTTGAAGAGTTTGGAAGTCTCCGTGCCGTTCACTGAATTGCTGACTAAGGTACCCTCTTATTTACGATTTATGAAAGAAATTTTAGGACGTAAGAGGACTATAAATGATAATGAGACCGTAGCTTTGACGGAGGTGGGGTCAGCCCTATCTCGAAATAAGCTACCTCCTAAGCAATCAGACCCGGGCAGTTTTTCGATCCCTTATCACATCGGTATGCAATTGATTGATAATGCGCTATGCGATTTAGGCGCTAGCGTAAGTGTTTTACCTTTATCTCTAGCTAAGAGACTTGGTGTGACAAACCGAGTTGCACAGCAAAGATGATGCCCAGATGGCCGACCGTAGTTTATCACGGCCACTAGGTGTAGCGGAAGACGTACCTGTTCGGATCGGGAAGTTCTTTATTCCCGTTGATTTTGTCGTCTTAGATATCCCCGAAGATGTGCACACCCCTATCATTTTAGGGAGACCATTTTTGTCCACTGCCCGTGCAGTAATAGACGTCGGGGGAAAGACTTTGACCTTTCAGGTAGGGGACGAGGAGCTGACTTTCCATCAGTCCAAGTTCCGGAGGGCTCCCATGCAAGCTCAGCCTTGCAATGCCCTCTCTTCTGTTGACCCTATTATTGACACTCCAGATGAAAATTTGGAGAATATTGCTGTTATTGCTAACCCTCCGCCTCATACTGAGAGCAAAAAGGAGGAAAGTTCGTCTGTTTTCCTTACTGCAGGTACAGATGAAGGCGAGAAAGGAGCTGTCAAGGGACATGGTGCAACCACTATCAATCAAGCTGGAGCCAAGGATGCCAAAGAAGATGACAGAGGGGCGAGAACGAAGACAGTTCGAACCTACATAGATTGGAACTATGTTCCTCCTCCTCTTGCAAACAGTAATTCAAGCTCATGGAAATCAAAGAGGACGGTCAGTATCGCTGAAGTGACGTCCTCCAGTCAGAAGCCCACGAAGGGGCTACTAAAAGCTGATGGGAATTAAACGGGGAAATGCCCCGTGTAACAACTTGTAATAGATATTCGTTTGAATTTCTTTTGAATTTCTTATTTACATTTTTATTAGGACAATTAGTTTAGACAATCCTTTAGCTTAGACTGAGACTATAGACTGTGTTTCTGCGTTTTTGGTGTTTTGGGATATGTTTGGATATGTTTTACGCAGGTTTGGGAAAGAGGCACGCAATTCGAGGAAGAAGGGACGAAATTCAAAGAGTCCACGCGAGGAAGTCCTCGATCGAGTACTTTTTGTACTCGATCGAGTAGAAAATGGGTCGATCGAGCCGTCTGGTTAATCGATCGAGGAAGGCCACAGAGGAAATGATCGATCGAGAGGGTTCTTACTCGATCGAGCAAAGGGGACAGCAAAAGTCCTCGATCGAGTGATTAAAATCACTCGATCGAGTGAAATGAACAGTGGACGGGAGTTTTTCTATACTTAACTCCTTATTTCAGTTTTCATTTCTATTTTTTATCCCTAATCTCTCCTAACACCTTCCTAATTGCGATTTCCATCTCCCCCAAATCCCCATTTCTTGCCCAAAATTATCAAATCCATCACCTACATTCTATTGCTAGCTAATTAATCGTCAATAACCCCTTATTTTCCCCCTCTTTTGTGCTCGTTTTCGCGGTTTTTATAAGGGATTAGGGTTTGCGGTTTTTCAATCGAAAATCCGCCTTGGTTGATTGTTTTTTTGAAGTTTAGTTGCTTATTGTAGGTTAATCATCATCAAGTAAGTGTTCCTTTCATACTCTTTGCATTTTCTCTTCACTTAAATCGAATTTATTGAGGTGATTTGAATTGGGGTTCGAAAATCCATGTCTAGTCGATTTTGTTTCGACTTAACTGTGTTTATATGCCCTTAATTAGCTTGTTGATGATCTTTTCGCAATTCTTCGCTGTTTCTACATGTTTAATTCGAATTTTGCGCGATTTCCGCGATTAGGGTTCTGTAAGTCGAAATATGTCGACTGTCGACGGTCTTTGTTGCCTTGCTTGCTTAACTTCAGTCCATGCCTACTTATTGTTGTTGTTAATCTTGTTTATTCGTCCCCTATCGCCCTTACATCTTTGTGAATTATTGGGAATCCCGTCTTTGTGAGTAGAAATCTTCGATCGCTAGGAGTCATACATGCCCCCATATTTGGTTTTCACATGTCAGTATTAGCCCTTTAGCGATCATTATTCTGTCACATTATCACCACTCACATGCTGCCCTTCGAATTTGTTGAGGATTGTTGGATTTTATATGTTGGTAGTCGAATATTTTCCGACTAATAGGGCCATTATTTGTTGTCACATGTTGGTTAGCGGGTTGTTTTAACCACGGTTAGCAGCATCTTATCTTATTCGTGCCCTTTGATACTTTGCAGGATGGACGCGAGTTCTGTGCCTTCTACTAGTACGTCCTCCAGCTCGTCCGTGAGCGAGTCAGTGGTCCCTGCTGTTGCCACTAGCTCCGCCTTGGTCACCACCGCAGCACCAGTTCTACTTGTCTCAGCTGCAGGGACAGTGTACGCCGCAGCCAGCTCAGCCGGGAGCTCAGTTCAGGTTATACCGGCCACTACTCCTACCAGGCCTTTTCTCTCGCTAGATCGCGGATTCACGCCCGTTTCCCATGCACTGGTATCTCGCCACCGAGGCCACACCAGCAAGGCTAGCCGATTAGCCATCACTTCCAGCCCTTCTGAGGCTGTTGTTACGGGAGAGGGCGCTCTCCCACCTTTACCGAAGATGCCCACGGTACGTTTCACTTCAGAGGCTCACCGGAAACGGTTAGCTGCTTTACTTCGTTGCCCTCTCTCCCCCACCCGTTTCCTTGCGCGGACTGACCTAGAGACCTTAGGCATTTATGAGGAGGTCTGTAGTTTGTTGAACGGGACGGGTATGTCGGGTCTGATTACCATGCAGGAGGCTACTATTCGTACCTCTACTTACGAGTTTTTTAGCTCCTATTCTTTTGACACCGACTCTTACGCTGCTGACCACTCCAGTTCTTGCATTCACTTTCGACTCCGCAATGAGTCACACCACTGGACTTTGGCCAAGTTTGGACAGGTTTTAGGCCTAGTTAGTGACGGTCCCACCGCCCCACCTCGAGACCTCCTTCAGCCACTTTGGGCTGCTCTTTCTCACACCCCCTTCCACTCACGGAAGGGAGCTCACATTCACTTACCTGCGCCCCGTTACTACTTGCGTCTGTTAGGAGAGACTATTTTTGGGCGCCCTAAGCCCAATAACATGACCAACACTGAGCTAGCAATTCTCGCGGGGTACCTCAACATTGACTACGGTACCCCGTTTGTTCCAGTCGTCATCTCCAGGCTGATCCTCCGGTTTGTTTGTTGCTGGTTTGGGGAGACCGTTTTGTTGAGTCGGAGTACCTAGGAGACGGCGGTGCCGACGACGAGTAGCTACTGGTCTACTCACTTCCCCAGTTTTCTGGCTGGTTTGGGGAAGTTCGTGTTTTGTATGTTCTCTTACTCTTTTTATTTCGTCTCCTTTATTTTTCCTTTTTTATCTGTATACCCCCATCCCCCATTTTTCTGCTAGTGTATGCTGGAGGACAACGAGGGCGTTGTCCGTTTTGGTTTGGGGAGGGTATTGCATCCTTTTGAGTCTGCATCTGCATTTGTTTTGCATTCACGTTTAACTTTTCAGTTTGCATTTGTTGTTTATTTTCACAAAAATCCAAAATCCAAAAAAAATTAGAAAATGTCAAATTCAAAAAAAATATTCACGTTTATTTTTGCATTTAGGTCGAGTCGGAACGGTAGATTCCCGTGATGAAATTGCACTATAACTTGTCAATTTACTTGAGCCTTGCACTTTTATTGATAGTTTTTAGCCTTGTCATACGCATAATCTACGAATTTCTGTTCAAATAATAGCTGACTGTCTAGACTTGACCTATAAACTGGCAAACTACTTAAAAATTCTGAGTTTTAGAGCCTTAACTGGTGACATTCATGACCAGTTCATTAGGAATTTTGAGAGTAGTACTCCTTGCATAGCATGTTTGTCTCATTTGCACATTTATGACATTCAATTTCTCGTCAAATGCACATATTCGGGTTTGTGGCTGGTGTCACATGCAGGGAGGGTCTTGCAAATTCCTCTTTCTCTACATCTTTCACCCATTTAGCTCCACTTTAGCCAAAACTTGCCTTTTTGACCCATTAGCTACATTCCAAACAAGCCTGCCTAGTCAAGCTAGTTAGTCTGTCCTTTTGTGGTATGTTTTCCATTGCAGTTTGGTCCGTAATTCCTGTTTGGAGTTGGTGTTTGTGTTAAGAAAGGAGGAAGAAAGAAAAAAGTATTGAAAAAGAGAAAAAGGGAAACGTGAAAGAAAGAAAAAAAAAGTAAAAAAAAGAAAATGAAAAAATGATGAGATTCACGTATACAATGAAAAAGAAGGAAAGAAAAAAACAAAATTGTGAAAAAGTTGTACCCTCTTGTCAGAGTTGAGAAGATGTTTGAGGATGTACAATTGAAAAAGGTTGTTTGTTCCAGTTAGTATCTTCAGACGGTGTTTAAAAAAGGGAACTTTGTGACCGTCTAATTCCTCCGCTCTTATTCTATATTTTTGAGGAGATTGTGCTTTGAGTCTAGTGAGTTTTGTGCCAAGTGAAGGGCACCTGTGTTTAGTTTTTCAGTCAGTTTGAGATCCGGATGGTTTATTATGGTCCTGTTAGGAACTAGCTTGACGCTTTTACCTCCACATTTCCATAACTTGTTTTGCCTTTTCTCACCTGAACCTCACTATTCCCATATTATTTGCAAATCCTCTACGTGACGGACATTATTGGTTGGAGTGTGTGCATTAGTACTTGAATTGTCTTTCATTTTTGTTGCATGCATGCTATGTAGGTCGCAGTTAGGTGAGTGACTGCCTTTTCTTCTCTCTTTTACATATAACATTTACCCTTTGCTTCATGAGAGAAGAGTGACCACGTGAGAGTCCAGTTTTGTTGGTCTTGCAAGGTCGATAGGTCAGCTTTATTTATGAACAGCTTATAATTCGGTTGCGTATTGACTGCCTAGCTTTAACTGTTGATTTCTGTTGCATTAAATCGGTTCAAGTAGACAAATTAAGCTAGCTCTGAGTTATCATTTCCGTTCCATTAGTTTAGTTTTGAGTTTACTCGAGGGCGAGTAAAGGGTTGGTTTGGGGAGATTTGATACGTGCCTAATGTATAGTCTTTTTGGCCTATTTCAGCACGTATTTCTATGCATTTCTATACTATTTTTATGGTATTTTGCCCCGAATTGGCTAATTTGGTGTATTTTGTCCTTTTTGTAGGAATGATCGCGGAAGTAGCGGAACCATACTCCTTTTCGTCCTTTTTGCATGCATTTAGAGGAGACGGGATTGTCCCAGAGTGAGATGTTGCACTTGGAAGTGTCGTTGCATGCATTACGAGGCATTTGGGTGAAGACGTGAGCTGAATTGAAGACCCAAGTGGTCTATCGAGCTATTTGGTGGTCGATCGAGTGGTTCCTAGGCTCCCTGAGGCTCGATCGAGCTATTCCTTACTCGATCGAGTAAGATGCACATGACCAAGTCCTCGATCGAGTGCCCTTCTGGTCGATCGAGGGACTTCTGCTGAGATGTTGGTCGATCGAGTGGTTTAATCCACTCGATCGAGAGGTTTTCGACATTATGGGCTTTAATCAGTCCGTGTTTTATTTATTTCCGCATAAACACTTTGTGGTTTGGCTATTTAACCTATGATTTACTAGGTTATTAGTCATTCTTTTATCATCTCTTTTACTATCTAAGTTTTCACATTAGAAAACCACTGTTACTTCCTACGTTACCTTTACTTTCGACTGCTACTCTTAATTTCGGGATTGCTTCATTGGATTTCGAGTTCTTTACGCCGGAATCGCTTAGATTATAATTCCCTCTCTTCTTTCAATAATAATTAACCTTTCGTTGCATTAATTTCTTGTTGTCCTTATTTATTCTTTTGCCCTAGTTTTATTATTATTGCGCTTTATTATTATTTCATTATGTCTTCTGCTGGAAATTTATCTGCTGCTAGATTAGTTATGAGCATGAGTAGCTAAACTCCCCCTCATGTTGGGATTAGGGGATCTGCGGTAGAATAATGACGACGTAGTGAATGAATTAGACGAATTGACTAAGGGACCCTGTCACTATAGCAATATAACTGTAATTCTCGACCTAGTTGAGTGCACGCTTCTATGTCACCCATTAACTGCTACAATTAATCCCCGGATCGAAAGATTGGACTAAATAGGCCTGCTATAAACAGTAGACTACCCTAATGAGGACGAAAGTTAAGTTAGTGGTATTTTAGGGTGGGAAGTGGACCGAAAGGACCTTCTAATATCCGTCTCGCATTAGTTCGTCTGAGTCATTTACTGCTAAGTTGTTGAACTACCGTAGTGAACCGAACTCCCGACATGTCCCCCTCTTATTGATAGTTTTAATTCATTTCCGCTTTTCTTGCTCTCTCGCTTTATTTCTCTTTCCTTTCAACTCCGTAGTTTAGAACCAAAAATTCAATCAACACCAATTGTTACCATAGGATTAGAAATAGATAGCTGTAGTTGCATTACCTCCCTGTGGATTCGATACTCGACTGCCTCTACTACATTTTTAGTTGAGACCGTCAGGTTTTATTTTTGACAGGTACGCGACAGACGTGTCAAATCCTCTATAAACCCATGACACCCTAGTGCTTTTAATCATTTGTTTACAAACCTCTTTAATTGCTTGCTTTCTTTTCATTACTTTACTTCCATTTTGTTGATTAATTTAGATTACACATCACCTCAACCTAAATTGTGACACCCTAAGACATAGCCATTAACAATTGAAAATCCTACATCAATACCCGTCCCTTGGGATCCGACCTTTACTTACCTATTTACTAAGAGTACTTTGTGAAGTTATAAATATTGTTTTGGTTGGTAGCTTTTGACGACGAGGTGAATCAACACCAAAAATGGCGCCGTTGCCGGGGACGGTGTTCAATTGATTTGATTTTCGTTAATTGTTTTTAGTTGTGTCTTTCTTTAACTTGAGGGAGAGCACTTCCTCAAGGTACTTCTCACCTTTTTCTCTTAGTGTACTTTGCAAGATGGATATTATAGATTGTTAGGTAGAGGACCATATGGGTACTACTCTCATCAAAGACCCTTTACAAGCATTGGATGCCTTAGAAGCAAGTGAGGCGAAAAAAAAGCATTGGGAATTAGAAGTAGATCTCCTTGAAGCCGCTCTAGCCAACAAAGAACTCACCTATGAGCAATCCATATTGATAAATTACATTCTCGATGAAGCATAACAATCCCTTAAAGAAGAACAAGCAACCAAAAATCATACCATACAAGTCGAAGAGCTAGACGAATATGTCATGGAATTCGAGTACGATGGGCATGAGGAGCTTGAGGAAAAAATCGAATATGCCATGAGGATAGAACGTGTAATGGAGATGGAATATGTCCTTAGTGAACCTTTAATGGTAGAAAGTGAAGTACAAAATCCAAATCTAAAACCCATTCCTCCAAATTTGAAATATGCTTACCTTGACGAATCTAAAACCAAACCCGTGATCGTTAATGAAAAACTTGATGAAAACCAATTGAAAAATTTGGTTGATGTGTTAAAACAACATGAAAAGGCTATAGGTTATAGTCTAGATGATCTTAAGGGAATAAGCCCTAATTTTTGCATGCATAGAATTCATCTACAAGAAGACCATATGCCCACCATTCAAGGACAAAGGAGACTAAACCCCCACATGCAAGAAGTTGTAAACGCGGAGGTTATGAAATTACTTGATGCAGGAATCATTTATCCTATATCAGATTCTTTGTCGGTTAGCCCCATTCAAGTGGTACCTAAGAAAGGAGATACCACGGTGGTAACAAATGATAAGAACGAGCTAATACCCACAAGGAAGATCACTGGTTGGCGTATGTGTATTGACTATCGTAAATTGAATTCCGCAACAAGAAAGGATCATTTTCTCCAACCATTCATTGACCAAATACTTGAGAGCTTAGCCTCTAACAAATTCTTTTGCTATCTTGATGGGTACTCCAGATTCTTCCAAATCCCGATACACCCGGATGACCAACACAAAACCACTTTTACATGTCCCTACCGTACTTTTGCATATAGGAGAATGCCTTTCGAGCTATGTAATGCCCCCGCTACATTCCAAAGATGCATTATGAGTGTCTTCTCCAATTATCTAGAAACCATAATAGAAGTTTTTATGGATGATTTTAGCGTTTACGGAAAAGACTTTGACTCTTGTTTGCATAACCTTTCTCTTGTATTGCAAAAGTGTGAGGATGTTAGCCTTGTCTTGAATTGGGAAAAGTGTCACTTTATGGTCAATGAAGGTATAGTCTTTGCTCATTTAATCTCGGAAAAGGTCATCGAGAATGATAAAGCCAAAGTTAAGGTGATAGAGAAACGCCCACCTCCCATTAATGTTAGAGGGGTCCGAAGCTTTCTCGATCACGCGTGTTTCTATCGCCGTTTTATAAAAGATTTTTCCGAAATTGCGAAACCCCTTACTCAACTTTTGCTTTAGGATGCCCAATTCCAATTCACTAATGAGTGTGTTGAAGCCTTTGATAGAATCAAGGAAGCATTAATCTCGGCACCAACCATCCAACCACCAAATTGGGAACTACCACTTGAGATCATGTGCGATGCGAGTAACTACGCCGTTGGAGCGGTTCTTGGCCAACGGGTAGGAAAGGCCTTGTATGCTATCTATTACATAAGCAAGACTCTTGATGCCGCCCAAGTGAACTATGATACTACGGAGAAGGAACTCCTTTCCATTGTCTATGCACTAGACAAATTCTGTTCCTATTTGCTTGGATCAAAAATGATTGTTTTCTCGGATCACCGTGCTCTTAGACATCTCTTGATAAAGAAAGAAGAAAAACCAAGATTGTTGAGATCGATTTTTCTACTCCAAGAATTTGATTTGGAGATAAGAGATAAGAAGGGAGCCGAGAATGTGGTAGCGGATCACTTGTCAAGAATTCGATTCCACAATGATTAGGGAGAGACACCAATCAATGACTCTTTCCCCGATGATATTTTGATGGCAATCCATTCACAACTTGAGAAGCACACCATACCGTGGTTCACCAACTATGCTAATTACATTGTTGGAGGAGTTCTTCCTCCAAACTTCAACTACAATGAAATAAAGAGATTCTTGTTTGAGGTAAAGAGATACTTTTGGGACGATCCCAATCTTTACAAGGAATGTAGTGATGGAATTTAACGAAGATCCATACCCCAATAGGAGGTTCAAGTTGTTTCAGAAGGATGTCATTCATCACCTTTTGGAGGACACCATGGAGCACGAAGAACAATTGCTAAAGTCCTTCAATCGGCCTTCTTTTGACCTACCATATTTGAAGATGCTAGAGAATTTATTCTCCATTGTGATCCTTGCGAAAGAACCGGGAAAATTTCTGGGAGAAATGAGATGCCACAACGAGGAATATTGAAGGTAGAAATTTTCGATGTATGGATAATTGACTACCAAGGACCGTTTGTAACATCTCAAGGAAACAAGTACATTCTTGTAGCCGTCGATTATGTATCAAAGTGGGTAGAAGCAATTGCTACCCCAACCGATGATGCCAAAACGGTTACTAAGCTTCTCAAGAAAGTAATCTTTCCAAGATTCGGAGTCCCTAGAGCAATCATTAGTGATGGAGGGACACACTTCCATGAAAAGAAGCTTACCTCTCTTTCGACAAAATATGGTGTTCAACATAGAACCGGCTTGGGATACCATCCGCAAACAAGTGGTCAAGTTGAAGTTTCAAATAGGGAGATCAAGCAAATTCTTGAGAAGGTTGTTAACAAGACTCGTAAGGATTGGAGCATGAAGCTTTATGACACCCTTTGGGCTTATAGATGGCCTATAAGACTCCCATAGAAGCTTCTCCTTACAAGGTAGTCTATGGAAAGGCATGCCATTTGCCGATTGAGCTAGAGTAAAAAGCCTTATGCGCAATCAAAGCTCTCAACCTTGACCTCAAGTTAAGTGGTCAAAAGAGGATAATGAAAATTCAAGAGTTGGAGGATTTCCAATTACAATCCTACGAAAATGCAAAGATCTACAAGGAAAGGACAAAATTGCTTCATGACAAGAGGATTAGACAAAAATCCTTGCACAAGGGAGACAAAGTCCTTCTATTTAACTCCCGATATCGACTTTTTCCCGGGATTAAATTCAAGATGGATGGGACCCTATGTGATCACCGAAGAGGGAAAATATGGCGACTATGAAATAAAGTCGGAAGATGGAAACAAGTTCAAAGTCAACGGCCAAAGGTTGAAACCATATTATGAAGGAGCATTCATCGAAGAAGTAGAGGTCATCCGCCTCAAGCCTCTCCCACCATGAAATGACCATCAATGAGAGAGTTTGGTGGAGTCCTCTCCAAACCACCATTTATAAATATACTAACACTTTTCACTTGTATTTTTAACTTTATTGCATTTCCATAAAGCATGATTTTGACATGAGAGTTGGTGAGGGAGTGTTACTAACTCGTTTGATGAATGAAGGATGTAGCAATTCAAGTTTAGGGAAGCACTCTTATCAATAAATCAAATGAGGAGAAAGAAGGACAAAAAGGATGAAACCCCACGGACAGACCTGAGCCCGTGGGAGCTGAGGATGATCTGGCCGTCCCTGAAGAGGATCCGAGCGTCCTGGCCGTAGGACGCGGGTCCTGGGAGAGCTGGAATTAAAGAAAGTGTCCTATATCAAAATCTGAGCAGATCATCCTGAGGACGCCTGTCCCAGACTATAAGCCGCTCGTCTTGAAACTGATCCCAGCGTCCTGGTATGCTTCAAGTTCATGAGTTCACACTGTATGAAAATATGCACGTCCCTAGGAGGATCCGAGCATTCCTAGAAAGAATCTTCTTGAGCTAACCAGAATCCTCGCGTCCTGGAACGGGTTGGCAAATTCAGGATGTACTGTGTTAGAATCCGAGCGTCCTGAGCTCGATTTGCCCGTCCCTATCTGCTCGTATGAATTTTCTGCAAAGGAAAGATCCACCCACCCCGAGCATGATCCGCGCGTCTCCCTCCAGTGCTGCTCTTCTACTTTCGACAAGTGCATTCTTCTACCTACCACACATATTATGACACCTCATCCTTCTTTCCTATATAAAACATAAAATCCCCTCCCAAATGACTCAAAACATACCAAAAACACCCATTTACATCTCCAAAATAAAAACCCCAAAACCTAGGGTTTGAAGGGATCTCAATTGCAAAGATTAAATCTTCATCTTAAACAAGAAAAATCCCAAGATCTACTTTCAAAATGAGAACAAGAGGACCCCTTCCAAGAGAAAGAAGAAGGACAAGGGTCATGGGAAGCTCTTCTACATCTCATCTCAACACTTTGAGAAGAGAAAATGAAGAAATTATTGATCTCTCAAGACTTAATGAGTTCTCCAACATAGAATTTGTCAATGATGCTCAAAGAATCGTCTTTCATCGTCTCCTTGGTAAGAATATTCTTCCAACTAAGTTCATGTGCCATGAGACATTAAGGAAACTAGGAATTTATCATCAAACCGAGGCACTCTTCGAAATATTTGGTCTTTCAACTATGTTCAACATGCATGAGCCTACTTATCGCCCCTTAGTCCTCGAATTCTTGAGTTTTCTGAAAATATCAACCCTAAACCAGATGATTTGTGTGGAGTTTAGACTAGAGAACACAACACGAGTGATGACTCTTGTGAAATTTGCTAGTGTGTTGGGTCTTTATGTATCGCCTACCCGTACATCAAAACCTCGAAATTATACCATAGCACCTCTATGGCGAGCCTTAACGGGTCGTGATTTCTCATTCATTAAGGAATGCTCGGCCTCTTATATTCAAAACCCCATTATTCGGCTCACTTACTGGTTTATTACAAGCACTCTCATAGCTCGTCGTGATCCCGCGGTTGTGAACGAAATCGATCTAGTCTTCATGGAGTCTTATCAAAAGATACAAGGGATAAGCGGTTATCATTTCAACGCCCCCTTAGTACTTCTTGAAAGATGGGCAAAACTCTGGAATAGAGATGATGATGGTATGATCCATATTGTCAATGGAAGATTAATAACAAGACTTGCAAAATTCTTCAATCCCAATTTCAACAACAACAATGCTTATATACCTCTTCCAGGTACCACCAAGATTGATGAAATGTTAATTTTCCATCACCACCATTGGATCACCTTTGAAGGCTATGAGCGAAAGATCATGTGGCTCACCAAGGGGAGCACCCTCATTTTTCTTCCAATGGAAGGTTTAACAAGAATATCACCTCGAAGGGGTCCCCTCTCACAAGTGCCATCCTACCTCATCCCAACTCGTTCAAGCCATGCAAATCGAACCCCACCTTCTACTCAACCTCAACAAAATGAACCTCAAGCAAATGAAAAAGAGAAAGTTGCTATCCCGCCTTACCCCTTTCCATATCAACCTTACAATCACCCAAATCCCTTCATCCTTCCTAAAGATGAATTTGTAACGGGTCTACTCCAAGATTTACACCAAAAGCAATATGAAGCTAGAGTAGACAATTATTATGCTCTCTATCCACAATTTCACCGGTTGGCCCATCAAGGGCATATTAGTGAAGAGGGAATGCTTCCTTCTTGGACCCAAATGGATATCCTTTTTCCAAACTCGCAGCATGCCAACGGTGGAACACATGGACATGGATAAGGAGAAGGAGAAATGTCAAGTGGCGGTGATACGGTGGAAGTCAATAGCGAGGGGGACGAATTTATGGATTTCTATGAGAGCGATGAATCATGAGCACAATGGGATAGTGATCTTGGAGGGGATAATGGTAACTAATAAAGATGTTCATGAGCTAGGTGGAGCGGCCATGAGGCACCCACCATGGCGTAGGTGAAGCTCTTCTTTTTCACTCTCATTTTTCATGTCAAGAATTTCGTGTTTTTCTAACTTGGTTTACAATTGATTGTTTCAAACTCTAGTGGTGTCCTTGTAAAAATTAAGGACTATTATTCCACCTTAGCAACATTTAGGTGATGATAAATTTATTGTTCCCACTTTGAAAATCAAAAATGACAATTAGTTTCATGCATTGCATACTTGTGCATGAACTTCCCTACTTTTACACTAGAAATAGTGTCTTACTCGGTTTGGGGAAGTTCAAACACAAGGAATGGGAGTTAATCCAAATTAGCTCTCCAACCAATAAAATCATGCATCATATAGAGTAGAATAGGTTGCATCACTTATATATATGTCATGTAGTTTGCATATTAGCATAGAAATCAAGCATTCTCATTTAGCTTGCATAATTTCCTATCGTATTGGTCATTGAGAATAATGCCCATACTAGTGTGGTGATGGGAAATTCTAACTTGACTTTTAAAATCAAAAATCATAAAAATCGAAAAATTTCGAAAAAAATAGAAAAATAAGTTCTTTTATTTCATAAAAAAAAACCATAAAAATTTGAAAATTTGAAAAAAACAAATACATGTTCATTTCCTTTGTAGTGTAGAATTGTATATTTTGTATATACTTGTTTGTTTGTTTGTTTGTTTGTTTATTCTTCTATCACATAGATCGACTACGCCACATCGGAGGAATGAGGAATATGAAGACCGCATGGTATGATTTTTCAATTTCCTTTTTCCTCTCTATGTTAATGACTATGTGCCTTTATTTTGATTGATGCGGTATACACCAATGTGATTTTAGGAGTTGCATTTAGTTTATATGACATAATAGTTGATAGAAGCATTTGCATTAGGTTGTATAAATGTTAGTTGCATCATGGCATGTAGTTGCATTTTAGAAAAAAATTTTGTGAAAACATCTATTTAGGAAACTTGACAAGTGTATAAAAGGCCCTTGTAGATACTTTTTCTTCTTGAGACTTTGCTCATTAGAATACCTTTAAAACACCCTAGGATATATCATGCTAGTATCCTTTAACCCATGGATTAAGGCCTAGTCAAGAGTACCTTGTGGTGTGATAACTCCTTGGCTACCGTTTATTCCAAGGTGACCTTTGAAGCCATGCAACCATGTTCCACTTCTAGCACATTTTGTCAACAAAAAGGGAATGGGCACAAAAATTACCAATTTGAGTTCAAGTATCAAAAATGAAAAATAAAAAATTTTGCAAATTGCATCAATGAAAAGAGAAGTACAAAAACAAGACTCCTATGCTTCAAATATAAGCACCCCCCTTACAAATTAGGGTGACTTTGAAAATATTCAAAAATGCAAAAAGTTGAAAATTATCAAGCATCAAATGCCAAACATTCAGAAATGGCAAAAAGAAATTGTTCTCCAAAATGTCAAATGCCACAAGAAATTGGGGGGGGGGGGGGGATAACAAAATCAAAAGCTAACTCCCATCATGAAACTCAAAATACATTGATCCCTTTTTTTTCCATTGAACCCACTTTTGTGCATGGTGGAGAGGAGGCGACCCTTCTTCTTGTCTAGACAAGAAGGGGAATTCCGCGATCGTACAGTGTTTTTAACGCCATATGGAGTCTACTCTTGACGAAAGCATTTAACGATTGAGGACAAAGGTACCCTAGCTTGACACAACTTGGAAGTGATTTATTGGTATCCTCCTAGACTTAGTAATTTGAAGAAACCGTATCTATGATGGAGTGTGCACCCTTAGATTGCTTCTCTTTTAGATAATTTCCGACACTTAGATGAGGAAATTGTCTATGCATTTTTGTAGATGCATCCATTAATTGCTTTTGTGTGCTTAATGCTTGGATGTATCGCCATTTTGGCAAGCCCCACCTTGCCTTGCAAGAAGGCATCCTACCTCATGGTTGTCTTGTTGTGAGTTGAAGGGGCGGAGTGAGACCCGCTAATTATCTCATATTAGCTATATTAGGAAGCTAGTTTAAATAAAGGTCCTCGTTTTAGTCACCTTTTTACTCGGGACGAGCAAAGGTTTGGTTTGGGGATGTTTGATGTGACTCATATTTGAGCACATTTAGTCCCCGAATTAACCTCTTTCCCATGCTTTCTAGCACTTATTTGGGTCATTTACTATCTTCAGTCTCCCATTTTGCATATTCTTTGAGGTTTTGTGTCCTTGGTAGGAAAGGAATGCTAACCTTGAATTTATGAGGCGAAATGGACCTAAATGGATCGCATCTAATGACCAAGCATCAAAGAGAAGACCGACACTAGAGGCCTAAGTATATAAATAAAGTAAAATGGGCAATGATGAAAAGATCCTTGCATCCCCAACACGATCCTTACGGATTATTAAAGAGCCAAACAAGAGAACTACTCTGCCCAAGGATCCGAGCGGCCCGAGCATGAACCGAGCGTACCAAAATGCCAGGATCCGAGCGGCTTGATCCCAAGACGAACGGACTGGAGAGCCATGATTCGAGCGTCCCCTCCCTGATCCGAGCGGATCTGAATACAGAACAGCCCGTGCCTCAGCACGGGACGAGCGGATCGTGGCAGGACTAGCAAGGAGGATCCACGCATGTCCCTCGGGAGTAGCATTTCCTCAAGTTTTGCTTAAGGTCTTAATAGTCATTTAAGCCCTTAGTAACCCTAATCATTGTACTTAATCATTAGTATAAATACCCCTTTCTACTACCTAGATTATCATCCAATCTTGTGCTCTCTTAATATCCTCTTAATCCATCTTAGTCTCTTCTTAATTTAGTTGTAATACATTTCTCAATATTAATCACATCTTAATCTTTCCTTAATTTCTCTATTGTTCTTCCTTTTATTTGGGTAATTATAAGATTATTTGGGTTTATTTGGAGGATTGACAACCTTCCATCAATCATCAAGTACTTCTATTATGCTTTGCTTTATTATTTGGTTCATCTTCATAGGTATAA